>NC_089580.1:174725826-174974292 GCF_019320115.1 Miscanthus floridulus | reverse complement strand
CCGCAGAGGAAGGTCGGAGGTTGCCAAACACGCGTCTGGGAAATTCATCTCTGTGCTGCCTTTTGGATGAGTTTCTTGGCGTTCACGCACGCGCTCCGGCGAGCGAAGCACACGAGTACCGGGCCCCCGGCGAGCGGCGAGCTTCCTCCTCGATCGCGTGTTCGATGCCAAACAGTTTCGCCAATAATCTGACCCTGACAACACTGCAACCGACGCCACCGTCGTGCAAAGCTAGTAGTACTAGCCATCCACTCTGTTCGTTCGCAGGGGGGGGGGGGGGGGGGGGGGGGGGGGGGGGGGGGGGGGCGCAGGCGCCTGCGTGTCAAAGTTTGGCCTTCCGCTGCCGCCGTGCCACCTCGTCCATCGGGACGTTTTCACCGCACTCGAGCTCTTCAGCTGTTGTGTTTTTCTGCTCATCACTATTATAACCGATCTTTGTCTAGCGTAAGCGTAAACATATAACAATAATAAAACGTATCCCTCCATGCTGTTTAGGAATCAAAGTTTATCGCAAAACTGTTATTACATTTAACCAAATAGCTAATGATGCTAATTTAATTTCATAAATATGTTGTTATTTCCTATAAATTTAAGCAAACCTAGGACATTTTGACTTAAACAATTTTAAATATCTTATACATTTCACCAAATAGCTAATGATGCTAACGATGCAAGGCGGTTTACCTGAAAATCCGCAAATAGGCTAAATTTGGGTTACCCATGAACTCGTAAAATTAGTCTATTTGTGATTTGGTGGACAAACCAGTTAAGGAGAATCAACTTGTTCGCTTAGTCGTATTTGTCTTTTAAGCCATGACTTATTAGCCAACGAACAATATTTTTCTCTCACACAAAATCAGCCAACGATACTTTCAGCCATGACTTATAAGCCAAATCAGCCCAAACGAACAGGACGAATATGGTTGGAGCTTCGGGTCTACAAGGTCAATACAAAACTTGAAGAATCAACAAACTATGTGAACGAGTCACTCTCGGCTAGGAACTTCTCTAAGGGTCTGTTTGAAATCATTAACAGACCTCCATGCCTTGTTGCTTCCTATCGACTATCGCCTCCGTCCGGTCTCAATTTACTTTTACCCATGGTTCTGTTCCACGATAGCAGATATAGCCAACCGTGCTCCGGTATCCACCTATATCTCGCAGGTGACAGGACATCACCCGACTTCTACCGGTCTAAGCATGGCTAAGCATATATTCGATCCTGGACCTATACCGGTTAAAGGGTTATCTGGACAAGGAATGTACATGCATCAAGTGGTTTCATTCAACTCTTATAACCTAATGCATCAATCATAAATACGTAAGTAAACATTTGTAAATTACTGGGAGACTTATAATGCTCCGGGGCTTGCCTCGCAGAAAGGAAGTAGGACGGTGGTCAGGGCACTCCGGAAGCTCTTCAGGGTTCTGCTCCACGCCTTCGGGAGCTGCGGCTTGCGGATCCTCCTGCGGGTTCCCTTCCTCTGCTTCTTCGAATTCCAGCAACGTGATCTCTTCCTCCGATCCTAGATGCATGAGTATGGTATGAGTATTACGAATGCATATATGTTAACAAGTGCATCACGTTGTTTGAGTAGGTGCATATCTCTTCTCGATTACTACTTAACTACTTTACAATGCATCGACTATGCCATAACAGTAGCTACTTGTTTCACTCATAACTGGAGTTCTACAAATCCAAAACAGTGATCCTGGACTTTCTGGAAAGCTTATCAAATTCTCTACAACTTTGTTATTAACCATTTTTACAGTCTACATCAGTTTCAACATGTAACTCATCACTCTCTAGAATCAGTCCGGAAATGATTTAACATGCAATATAAAGTAATAAACTTCTACTTCATGTAATCATTCAAAATTTGACAACCTAGAACCTACCAACAGTTTAAGCATACCAAATACAGTTAAGATATATAATGGTGAAGCCCAAACTATTTATTAAATTGCCTTTATTATTTTATTTAGATATCTAGGTTAAATAATAAATATAATCAGATGTGCTTAATAAATTCTCAAAAATTTACAGAGCCTTACTAATGCTATCAAAGGACTACTATAAAAATTTCATGTCATTTTACTAAGTAGAACATCTATACAAAAATGATAAGGAAGCAAGGCTTGAAATAGCATAAATGGAAAATCCTATTGAAAAGTGTCAAGCAACAGATTTCTTATTTTTCTAACATCCATATGGTACTAGTATCACCTCCAACAAATTTCATGAATTTTGGACTCATAATTAATTTATAAAAATTCATGCAAGGATTAACTATTTATAAAAGAAAAATCTATAACTATAGATCTACACATGCACTGGTCCTCAAATTTTTATCCAAGCTCATATGACAAGAATAGCCTACCACAAAAATTTCATAATTTTTGGAGCACAGGAACTCTAGATATAAAATAAACAAATTAAATACATTCAAAAGCACATTTCACATCCTGATTTAAATCTCCATAAATTTCTACTGTTGAAGCTAAGAACAATATTTTTCCTAAATACTACATTTCCTAAGGAACACTCACAAATTTATGTCACAATTTTTGGAGCTATCAAACTAAAGATACAAAATTCGCAAACAAATCAAAACTGGAATATTTGAACTAGCCTACAACACTGCTGTCGCTGACCGGTGGGACCCGCTGGTTAGGGGACCCCACGCGTCAGTGACACGGAGCAGAGCAGCGGCGCTGCGCGGTGCTGGCGCGGCCAGAGCTCGCCGACGGCGAGGTTGCCGGCGGTGACATCATCACTACGCGATCTACTTGACCTAGCGCATCTATTGAGCCACTTGGCCGGCCCTATTGTCGACGGTAAGGACGACGGCGGCGGCAATGGCGGAACGGCGGAGCTGGACCACGGCAATACGCCAGTGACGACCTCGGTGGCCCGATCTAAGGCTTGGACGAGCATAAGCTACCTAAGACGCACTCGACGCACTAGTTAACGCATGGAGAGGTGGACTGGGGCGCTCCGGCCACGGTGACGGGGCTTGCGGCGGAGCTCCGGCGAGCTTAAACGCGCGGCAATGGCTTACCAAGCTTGGTCAGTGAGCACGGAAGGGAGCAGTGGGTCGCTGAGAAGACAGGGAAACTATGGTGGTGGTGCTGGAGTGGCTAGGCACGGGCTGCGCGCGGCTATGGCGATGGCGGAGCTACGGGCGCTCGGCGGCTGCTGCAGCGGGGAAGAAGGGACGCCAGAAGGGAAATGGGAGCGCGGGGCAACTCGGGCGGGTGCTGGCGGTGATGAAGGCGCGCCCAGGCGCGGCGTGGCCTGCGCGGTCAGGGCGCTGGCGACATGCGGCGTCGCCGGGGACACGCGGTGCACGATGTCTGAAGCCGGTCGGCCATTGACGTCGTGATTCAGTTAGTCAGAAACGCGATGGGCCGAGCCTGACGACGAGTTTTCTTGTTGATTTAACTGCTAATTCATGGCTCCAACTCGTAAATGATCTAAATGACTTTCGTAGTCCTAAGTACCAGCTACAAATGTTATTAAAGGATCATGCTCCAACACTCGACCAAACTCGAGTTATTTCATTCCAAAGTCCGGCTGTCAGGCTGTTAGTGAGCAAACACTTAGAAAATTTTTTGAAGTGCTGAAAACAGTGAAAAGCTGATTTTTGTGAGTCCAATTCAAACATGTTAGAAGCTAAATCAGTCCATGACATAAAAATAAAAGTTGTTCCTTATGTCAAACACTACAACTTTGCTTTAGTGAACTCCTCCATGCAAGGTCTCTAACACCTAGTTTAACTTTAGTCAAACATGTCACTTTGAAAACATGATACATACTCAAACCCTGACTAAATGACCAATTTAGCCCTAGCCCTAAATACCAAAGTTGTTCATGATGATACTCTAAGCATGTTAAAACAATTTGCAAGGTCATTTAAGCATTTCATGTAGTAGTCACTCATATAGCTATCTAGGTCAACACATGAAATATCACTTAAGTGCTTGGTCATGAAATGTGGCCTTCATGAACAAGGTTCCTTTTGTTAACCTAAGTATAGCTAAGGTGTGTTAGTGACCAACATTACCCACTTGCATTCATTTGCACATGATCATATGCATATGCTACAAAAAACACGAAATAACAAACAATGTTTCATATGTTTCGATCAGATATTTCAATTGTAAATGATGATTTATGAATGCTTGATGCTCATGCTCATGTTATGCAAGTCAAGTTATGCAAGGCTAACACCCGAGGTGTTACATCATCGGGGTCACCTTATGAAATAGCGGTGTGATAGTGTAATTTCTTGGAAGTCATCGGGGTCATCTGACCCGGGTATGAAGGGGAAACACTTGTCAGCACCCATTTCTTCACTATCGCTGTTATGTACTCTCTTAGGATCTGTTGACAACAGAAAATGTGCCAAAGCGTATATAAAGGACTCCACCATGCGTCAACAAAGTCCAAGAAAATCTATTATATAATCCGCGATAACACTTGCTCTCTCTCTGCCCCCAAATAAGTGCACATCACGTATTTCGAGGAGTCAAACAAACTCAAGTTTGACTAAATTTGTAAAAAAATATTTATATCTCTAAAGTTGATTAATATTAAAATATATGATATGATTAATCTAAGGTAAAATTTGCTATAGGACACTTAAAGTATAGCAGTTTGCTGGTGGACACTCTCGTTGTTGTTAAATTTGGTCTTAGACATCGTGGTCAATAAAATATTAATTTTTTGCTAAAGGAGAGAGAATAGCGGTGCAATGTGTCGAACAACGGTGGCGGCAGTTTGCATCAGTCTCGACATCAAGGGAGCCTGTCCTACGCGGCAATATCGACGTTGTCTTGGACACCATCCCTAGCTGCGGGGCATGCCCATGCCTCCCCGTGCACGAACTCCAAGAGTGGGTGAGATGTGACTGTGGGGGCGTTGAACGGACCTTCGCCTCAACTGGGCTCCATGCAAGGCTTCAAATCGATCGGAGGTGGAAGAAACTCGTATGGTAGAAGAAACTTGTTTCGCATTGTTATGTTTTTTATTCTCAAATGCTAACTTCCGAGCACGCACACTAGGAAGTCTCAGCGTGCGCACCTTCTCCACCGTCGGATGCCGCGCCCGAGCCATCCGATGGGCCTTCTTCCTCAACGCGCCCGTACTACCGCGCCACGCTAGAGGCCATGCCCGTGTTGCCACGCCTCTCTCTTCCCCAACTCCAGTGGCGGCTAGGGTTTCGGCGAGGAGGAGGTCGCCAGAGATGGAGAAGAAACAACTCTGGCGGATATAGAATGACCGATCGGGCGGAGACAGGTAGGCCAAGTGGTGGGGAAGGTCGACAGGTGTTTTGGGGAGCTGGCGGTGGTAGGGGCGGTCGGGCCAGGTCAGGGCGAGGGCGCCTGAAGGGTCGAGATGGCGGACTAGAGGGGGGGTGAATAGTCTTTTCTAAAATTAATTATGTCGGCTAACCGATACAAATGCGGAATTAAAACTATCGGTCTAGCCAAGACTATACCCCACTATATAAGTTCACTAGCACCTTGCAAAGATAACAATTATGCAACAAAGGTGTCGGGCTAGTTAGAGCTCTCCTAACCAATTCTAGAAGCAAGGTCACACAAACCTATGCCACTAGTACTTTAAGCAACAAGGGAGCTCCTACACATGCTAGTAAGCTAAAGCACAAAGCCAACTAAGCTCACTAGCAAAGCTCAATAACAAGGCAACCAATGCCTAATTTGAGAGCGCAAATACTTAGCTACACAAACTAAGCAATGTGACTAACAAGGTTACTAAAATCAAATTAGCCACGCAAGGGAGCTACTTCTATGCTACACAAGCAAGAAGATAATTAGCAAGCTACACAAGCTATCTAATTACAAGAGCAACTACACAAGCTTAAGATATATATATAAGTAATTGCAAGCTTGTGTAATGGAGATGCAAACCAACGGAAAGAACAAGGTTGACACGATAATTTTTCTCCCGAGGTTCATGTGTTTGCCAACACGCTAGTCCCCGTTGTGTCGACCGCTCACTTGGTGGTTCGGCGGCTAATTAGCATCACCCGCTAAGCCCGCACGTCGGGCACCGCAAGAACCTACCCCTTGAGTGAGGGTAGCTCAATGACATGCTTTACTAAAGTTGCTCTTCGCGACTCCCGCGGGGCGAGCACAATGCCCCTCACAAGCACTTCTCCGGAGCGCCGCACAAGCTTCTTGTGCGCTTCGACGGAGACCACCACCAAGCCATCTAGGAGGTGGCAACCTCCAAGAGTAACAAGCACCACCGGCTTGCAACACGACCACCTAGTGCCACTCGATGCAACCTCACGATGCAATCGCACTAGAATCGCTCACTCACACAATCGAATGATCACTATCAAGTATATGTGTGATGGAGGGCTCCCAAGCACTCACAAGCATGGACACTAAGTCCCTTGAGGTGCTCCACACCAGCCATGGCCGAGGGCCACTTCTATTTATAGCCCCAAGGGCTAAACTAGCCGTTACCCCTTCACTGGGCAACGGTCGGGCCGACCGGACGCTCCGGTCGTGTTGACCGGACGCTGGACCTCAGCGTCCTGTCGCTCGCAGACGACCACGTGTCCCGATTCCAACGGTCACTTGACCTGACCGGACGCAGCAGCTTCAACTGACCGGACGCTGGACCCTCAGCGTCCGGTCGTTTCCAGTAAGCTCCCGAGCATGACCGGACGCGTCCGGTCAAACGCGATCGGACGCAGCACCAGCGTCCGGTCACTCTCCAGCTACTGCTACACTCCACGTCAGCGCGACCGGACGCAGACAGTCAGCGTCCAGTGCATTTGGATCCAGCGTCCGGTCACTTGACCAACGCTGGCATCTCCTCCATTTTCTTCACCCTTGCTCAAGTGTGCTAACCACAAGAATTTGCATCCGGCGCAATAGAGAGGGACCCAAACCCATCTCACCCCTGCAAACACCACCTCCTTTGTAAATGTGCCAACACCACCAAGTGTACACCATCATGTGTATGTGTGTTAGCATTTTCACAATCATTTCCCAAAGGATGTTAGCCACTCAACTTGCCACGCCACTCGATCCTAGCGACAATGCAAAGTTAGATCACTCGAGTGGCACTAGATGACCGATATGCAAACAAGTTTGCCCCTCTTGATAGTACGGCCATCTATCCTAAACCCGGTCATAAACTTCTCTACACACCTATGACCGGTGAAATGAAATGCCCTAGGTTATACCTTTGCCTTGCGCATTCCATTCCATCTCCTTTAATGTCGATGCAACACATGCACCAACACGATCAACAATGATATGATCCACTTCATATAATCACGTGATCATATTGGTTCATCGATCTTGACTTCACTTGCTCTTCACCGTTGCCATCGTCCATCGGCGCCAAGTCTTGCTCAAGCTTCACCGCCACGCGGTCCATCACTCCAAAGCCTTTGACTTGCCCTTCATGCTTGCAACCGGTCCATCATGCCAAGTCTTGTCTTGATCTTCTCCACCTTGATCACATGACTCAATGTCATGTCTCATGTGCAATAAGCTCCTTCATCATCACATGTGTGAGCTTTGCAACATCTCCAAGACATTTTCACCTCCACGGTTTATGTTGCTCACACACATGTACCTGTGGACTAATCACCTGTGTATCTCACACAAACACAATTAGTCCACCTAGGTTGTCACTCAATTACCAAAACCAAACAAGGACCTTTCAGCGCCATGGCTGGACTTCAGCGGAGCTCGCTGGAGTTCGTCATGGACGCATGCGGGAGGGAGGGGAAGGGGAAGGAGGAGGTGGCCGCCGGCGGTAGGGTCTCGCCGGAGCTCCGCTGCCGCGGATCGCCGACAGCAGGGGTGGTGGGAGGTGTTGGAGGCGGGGGTGGCATTGCCAGATCTGGACGGAGTTGAGTGCGGCGCCACTGGATCCGGTGCCGAATGAGGTGAGGACGTGGCGGGGGAGGCGCCGAAGACGGGGAAGCAGCAAGCGAGGAGGCAGAGTGGGAAGGAGGAAGAAGATACGGGCGGGGATGGAGTGTGCGGGCGGAAGTTCCTCCACGTGCGCTTGTGGGCCTTAGTAGCGTCCTTTTTTATTTTTATGTATTATATGGATGTGGGGCCTATTGTACAATTGAGCTAGAAGTTGACTAAATGGCTCTATTTACGTGGCTAGTACAATTGAGCTAGAAGCTGACTAAATGGCTCTATTTACGTGGCTAGTACAATTGAGCTAGAAGCTGACTAAATGGCTCTATTTACGTGGCTAGAAGTCGACTCATGGGCTCTATCGACTCTATTGACGTGGCTGCCTCTCTTTGAAATAAGTCGACCCACGACTCACGAAGGGGATTTGGTACCTCTTTCAAAAGGCTGTTTGGTTATCAGTCACAACTTGCTATGCCCTGTGTATGATGGGGTCGTGGCTGTGGCGCCCAAAACCAATGCCACACTCTATGACGAGTTTCTACTCTCTTCTTTTGTGGCTGTCTCAGTTTTTTCGTCAACCAAACATGAGCTTTTAATAGCCCCAAAGAGCAGTAGTTTTCCACTCCCGTGTTGCTCAGCACGACTAATCTTTAAGGTTGTTGAGATCGCAGGATTCTTGGTTTGTTAAAATTCCGATCGGGTAGAGTCGCAAATCATAGGAGGATTTTACTAAACAAAATTGTAAAAAATCCCATCAATTAAGATAATAAAGTTGAAAAACGCATCATAAAATTGTCATTTTGACCTCTTTATTTAATCCTAAATACGATTCGTTAGTCTCATGGGTCTAGAAGATGTTACTAGTGGTAAGTGCAATCAAGTCCTGTTGTGGGTTTTGGTATTGATGACCACTAAATTATAGGAATAATGAGATTTATCGAAATGACAAGTAGGGAATCGAAAAATAAGGATGATGTACAGGTTGCAGGTGTTCTAATTACAAAAGGTGGCTAGACCTAGCTCAAAGGAGGTTTAAATTCTTTTATGTTTTGAAATTAAGTTTAGGGAAAGTCGTACTATTAAGAGGGATTTTAGGACAGTTGGTCAACTGTTGAACCAGATGCTCAAATTCTCAGATTTACATCCTCTCACCTAGTCAAAACAGCCAGCCAATTTTCACCTCAACTTACCTGTTTTGGCTAGTCTGTCGCCCTATTAAGAGCGGCAGTGCCGCCCTTAACTGACCGTTGGACCAAGGGGTATTTATACCCTTCAGGCCCAGCCCACAATGGTCATCCACTTCACTCAGTCATTCTGCTAGAAACATAACAGAACCAAAGCTCACCCTCTCTCCTGCATTGTTGCTCCTTCATCCCTCAAGCAAATCCTTGATTTCAACCATTAAAACTTAAGAGAAAAGGCAGCAAAACTCGATTGGAGAGCAGATCCACTGATTCTCAAAGTCTAAGAGCATTTGGTTCATGTTTGGCCGGCAGTTCTAGAGTTTGTTACTCTTGGAGCTTGCTCCTAGCCGGCTAGACGTCGCCCTTGGGCTTGCCAACTCGTGTGGCAGTCTTGGGAGGTTTGTAACCTCATTCTTAGAGCTAAGAAATCACCTCTCACTTTAAGAGTTTATCCTCTTGATTTGAGAACGAGGGTACGGCAAGCCTTTGTGGTAAGCCCAAGCCTTTTGTGGCTTCCTCAATAACGTGGACTTAGGCAAACCTTTGTGGTGAGCTGAACCACGGGATAAATCTTGTGTCTCGCGTGCTTCATCTTGTTTACTTGCTGGTTTAGCTCTTTGGTAGCTGATGTTAGGGTTTGGTTGCTCGATCCAGTCTTGTGTGAAGTTTCTGTGGTATTCAATCTTCGAACTGGATCTTATCTTTTTATTGCAGGATTAAACAGCTAATGGAGCCAGGTTCATCTCTGTAAAATCTCAGCTGTGTTAGATTTATTTTTGAAGAGCGGCAGTGCCACCCTCTATTCTGACAGAGTTTTGAGTTGAATTTTTACAGGCCTATTCACCCCCCTCTAGGCCTCTTGATCTTCCTGTAGATCGTACACTAGTTTTACTAAGTGCAGATTGGACCTCCAGATTGCACCTAAAGACCGAAATTAACAGCGTTGTCTACAACGAAGCAGCGCAGCACTATTTTAGTGGATTTTTACCGGGGCGTTACCGGTACTTCGAAAGGTTTTCTTTTCAAGAAGGCAGGCAAAACTGATCCAGCGCTGCTTAACTAGGAGTGCTTAGATGCCACCAGAACTCCAGGAGCTTATAAGGTCACTCAAAGTCACAGCTCACAGGTCGGTCTCTGAAACCACAGCATACGAGCAGCAGCAAATCAGGCGGCTGCTGCCCCAGGACGGCAACCGGCAACCACCTACCTACCCTTGACGATCTGCCGTGCATAAAGGCGCTGAGGGCGGCGCTACACTGTCAGGACGGCTATTGCTCCTGCCATTGCCGCTTGCGCCCACGTCCACCAGTAGCCCTGTTGACCACAGCCGGAAACAAACGAGGAACACATCATTAGGAACAGCCTGAGCAATGAAATTCCAGCCACGGCAAACAACAAGCAGATCAGCCACGACAAAAGTAGTGGGGAGACACTCGTCGGCACCCATTTCTAAAGAAATTTCATCAAGTGTTGGACTGCATCTGTGGTCCTGGTGCGAATGTGCAAGCGCTATGCAGCATGCAGGTACCTCCAAACAAGTACTGTAGCCACTGCAGTGAAACTTCTAGATCTATTGTTGGTTTCTGCTGACACCAAATCGCCCTTACCTCAGGATGCAGGTATGGACTCGGAAATATGTGGTGAAAATCATACCTTCGGTAGAAACATGAAAAGTAATTCAAAAAATATATTTTCGTAACACAAAAAGGTTTGAAACTTGGCATATATGTAGTGCATCCATGTATGTAGCCACATACAGAAGTGTGTTTTTGAAATTAGTTTTCATGTTACACATATTTTCCTGGTATATGAACAAGTGAAGATCTTCAGATCATTCAGGCATCCTTAAACTAAACAAAGACCATGTACTGAAAAAGCGACAGCAGAATCGTGTTGATGGTGATTTAAGCGTCCACGTCATCCTATCCACTTTGCCGATACCCAGGAGGCCAGGAGGATGTGCACGCGGTGGGGGATCAGGGAATATACAATTTGGTGTTGATCATGCAGCAAACTTTCTAATTCCACCGTCTAATGTCCGCACAGAATATAGTCTACCTACGACATTTACTCGGATGATGACCATTGCACGACATTCTCGAGCGCTAAAACTGCTAGTACGCCCACCTGAAATATCTTCTCCTTTTGCAGAAAGACACCAACGGAACAGATAAAAAAAACATGATCCCTGCAATCAAGAACAATTGGGGGAGAGAAGGGCAGAATCAGAGCTCACCGCAGTGTCACGTGCCGAAGCCGAGATGTCGTAGTAGCCGCTGTTTCCGCCGCCGCTAATGTTCCCGCTGCTGCCATTGCCATTGACATTGCCGTTACCGCCGAACCCGCCGCCGCCGCTGCCGGTACCGCCGTGACCAAAGGTGGAGTTGTCGCGCGGTAGCTTGAACGAGAGCTCGTACGCCGGCGTGCCGTCGGGCTTGAAGAGGCCGTAGTTGCGCTCCGACGCCAGCCCGGGCTTGAGGTTCTCGTTGAAGAGCGCGAACACGTAGGCGCGCAGCGGCGCCCCGGGCCTGAGCGGCGTGCCCTTGCCCTCGGCCACCAGCCGCATCGCGTTGCTGTTGTACCGCGCCGCGTTCTGCGGCGTCGCGGCCGTCTCGTTGGCGGCCCCCGCGGAGGGCCAGCCGGTCTCCGAGACCCGCACCTCCACCACCCGCGACGCCGCGGTGTTGGCCGCCGCGATGGCGTGGTACACCGCGTCCACCTGCGCCACGAGGAGGTTGGGGTAGTGCAGCCTGGAGTTGGGGTCCTGCACGCCGGCGAAGCCCGGGTCGAGCAGCGCGTAGTCAAGCTGCACGCCCCTGGGGTCGCTGGAGTAGGCGAAGTAGGGATACGCGTTCACGAGGAACGGCGAGCCGGTCCTGGCATGGTAGTCCAGGATGGGGCAGAGGTACGGGAGCAGGTCCTTGCGGAAGGCCCCCGCCGAGGGCGGGTACGACGTCCCGAGCACGCCGAGGTTGTGCGCCGTGGTGACGGTGATCTGCTTGTCGAGGCCGAGCGCGGCCACCGCGCCGTGCAGGGACTGCATCGCCGGGAGGAGGGTGCGCGACAGCGTGGAGCTGTTCGCGCCGGTGAGCACCTCGTTGCCGACGGCGAGCACGGCGATCTTCGTGTCCTGCAGGAAGGGCACGACGTTCTCCTTGAGCCACTGCGCCGCGCCGCCTGGGTCGGCCACGGCGGCCAGGCACTCGTCGGGCACGCCGACGATGAGCTCGACCCCGGTCCGGGCGAACGCGCGCAGCACGGTGGGGTCGGCGTCGTACATCCGCACGCGGCCAATACCGAGGCCCGCGAGCAGCGGCATGACGGACTGCGGCGGCGGGAGGTTGTTCCCGACGCGGCCGTAGTTGATGCCCAGAAGCGACGCCGACGTGGCATCCGAGGCGGGCGCCAGCGCTAGCGCGACCACAGCCGCGCACAGCGCCGCGGCGAGGCGAAAGGCACGGGGGCGTTCGAGCCCCCGGTCGATTTGGAGCAGGCAGCACGGCGCCATTCCAGTAGCACAGTGGTGACTGAGACTGCGAACAGATATCGCACGGATGGCGACGGCTTGGAGGATGGAGCGGCGTGAGGAGGAAGAAGGGGGGGCGCAGTCAGAAGCGTACAGTGCCCGGAGAAGGTGCGGCTGCGGCTGATGGTGCTCAGTGGTGGGTCCCACAAATCAGTGATACGGTGTCCCACACGAAATCTGTGCTAGTGGCATATCCGTTACTAGCCTTGGGACGGGTGGAGTGGAATCCAATGGACGACGACACGAGAGACCGTCTGCTGCGGCCGTCGCAACGGCTGTATTTTGGGCGACGCTCCCCGCGCATGGAAAACGCTTGGTGCGTGGTCCACATGGACGGCACGGCACGGCACGGCGGGGTGGACGGTGGTAGGTGGAACGTGGAAGATGCAGCCACTCTTCACTAGTCGGACGCTAGCAGCGCGCCGCCGATCACCCCGCCGTCTAGCCATCCGGTTCCTCTCTTTATTTTTCTACCATTATTAAATTTATGTTATCTGTAGGAGTATATTGTAACGGAAGTTAAAAAAACTATGGTAATAGCTATCAATGCAAACTAAATAACTAAGAGGCAATATATAGCCTACGTGATCAAGATTGGTGGTCGAAGCGTTACTCGCTTCCGATCAGTTGCGCCCAAGCAACATGGGCCGAGCAACGCTGAAGTTCATCACGGACTCATGCCGGAGCAAAATGGGCTTCTACGCGATTTAGCCCATCTTTCTTGGGGGCACAGTGGGGTTAGGTATTGTTGCTCCACCGATCTATTTTGGGCCCCCAACGATCTAGTAGTGATGAATTCGGTCCACAGTATAGCCCGTTGCGCAGGCATGTCATATGTGGATCGTAATTGGCACGAACTTTAGCCCATAAGAAAACGGGTCAGATTAAACTCTCTATGATCTTCTAAACGAATGATAATGATAACTCCATAAGATCGTCTAAAAAAGGTCCACTGTTTGAGAATTACTATGCTTCAAGTAATCTCATCCACAGTCTTTACTAACATGCTGGGCAACTGTCAGCCTGTTCGGCTGGGACTGAAACGATCGTATACGATCGTGGATTATTACTGATGGCTGGTTTGGTGTGAGAAAAATACTGTTCTGACTGGAAATTTACGACCAAACGAACAGGCCGTGTAAGTACAGTTATGCTAGTTCTGCCTCTTGAGCAAAAATACTGGTTAAGCTGCTCGATTTCTCTGTTAGGTCTTAACGACATGAATAGCTGGCTTGGTTAGAGGACTAATGCAGCTAATAGCAGGCCATTATGAAACAATTACGTTGGCATTAAATTTGTAGGTGAGGGCCGCTGTCCAGTCAATCATCAATCATCCTCACAGCAGTGGTGACAGTTTTCGCTGTTCATCTCGCCCCGACACCGAGCCAACAATGCAGACATGAAATTCAGTGCCATGCTCGTTGCCGTGCAAGCAGCACGGCCAGCAATAGTCAGATCCCGCAGCTGAATTGCCCTAAAATCCAAGACGCGCAGCAGAGAATATTTTAGGCAGAGAAAAGACAGTTAAATCTCTGAAGAATATTTTAGGCTACCGACGGATGAAACCATGGCCTTCAGTTAAGCCCGTGTTTAGTTGGTGAAAAGTTGGAAATTTGGCTACCGTAGTACTTTCGTTTTTATTTGGCAATTAGTATTCAATCATAGACTAATTAGACTCAAAACGTTCGTCTCGCAATTTCCAACCAAACTTTGCAATTAGTTTTTTTCGTCTACATTTAATGCTTCATGCACGTATCGCAAGATTTGATGTGATGGATACTGTAGCACTTTTTAGGAAAACTTTTCGCGAACTAAACAAGGGCTAAAATAAAGTACTGTAACTGCATGCTCTAAAAAGATCTCATGATTTGTGGACAACCCCACTGATTCTCATTTTGCACGCATGGATTAACTTACTAGCTAGATCCTGATAAATCCGTTTCTCGTTCCTAAACGAACAATCACTGTTTCCTACAGTTCTATCGGATCAGGTGTCATCTTAAACTTGCAGTTCGGAGAATCACATCAACACATAAGACTGGAACTGACAGTGTGTACTGTATATATTCTGTTCATACTTAGCCACAGCAGCAGAACTTCATGACCACAATTATTATTATTTTTGGTGCTGATCGAGTCTTTAAGGAAAAGGTTTAATCTGTTGGAACAGGCCCATCAGTTGATTAGCAGCCTCTCGTTGTGCCGGGCATTAGTTAGAGCGTTCCAATCTCGAAAACGCTGGAGACTTGGAATCGTGCAGTTCGAAACATTCTCTATTCATGCAGGACGAGAGAACAAGTTGTGTTATTTACTGGAGTACTACTCTTAATAAGCAGGTTTATGTCTGACAGAAGTTCGTCCAACAACCAAAGATTCGTGCGCCGTCCCCTTGCCGTTTAAGAACAGAATTTCCTGATTAAACTTGAAGGCTTGCGATGATTGACTCCAAAGTGTGACATGTTGATTGTCGGTCTTCGTTTTCTGACTAGTAAATGATTGTTTTTTTTACGAAGTCAGCATGGAGTAGGATCTCGTACCACGCCACGTACCAACGGCCATGCCGGGCGGCACGTACAGTGCACAGAGACACTGACGCACGGCGTTGGTGTGGTACTAGCTCCAGACCCGTGTGTGGCTGCGACGTGCCACGCTTGTTCACCGGACCCATCTATCCGAGCGGAACCGGAGAACAGACAGCGCGCCACAGTGTTGCCGTGCTGGCGTAGCCTGGCGATGCCGCGATGGCCAGTACGTATGCCGGGCGTTGTGCCTGACGATGAAGGAGAAACCCAAGACCGGTTTTGGCTGCCGTCCGCCGAAGGAAGGTGCTCGGTGCTCGACCGTTCCAACGGCGTTGCCGGGCACCGACACTATCTTGCGGTAGAAAAGACACCGGCATGAGAGCTGGTACAGAAAGAGGACGATGCACGGAGACTACTGCACACAAACAACCTACCCCACCTGCCTGCCGTGTCGTCCTGTGCGCGGCGTGATCTCCCGTGCATCGTAGTAACGCAGGAGCTAACCGTTTACTGCATTTCAAAGTCCGTGAACTAATCTTTTCAGCAGAGCACGTTTTCTTAAACAAGCTTCACCGTCAAGGATATAGCGCAGTTGGCAGCGCCCCAACGACGGTAGAAAGCTGCATCATGAATTCACGACTATAGTAGTGCTTTGCAAAGTAGACTGGGACTAGTGATCGCGATCCCTCGCACCACACGACGGACGTCCCAACGGAAGAGGGGAGCATGCATCTGATGGTCTGGCCACAGCGTGTCACTCACTCGCAGGCGGCGCGGCGCTCGCCGCCCCCCTCCGCCAGGCCGCAACGGTGCTGACACCCGGCGGCCACCGCGCGGCGGCCTGACACTAGATATGATTGTCTCGTTTCACATCGCTGTCGCACGCTCCGCATCGATCTCTGACACGGCATTTACTCTTCAACAGACTGCAAAACAGTAGCGTGTCGCGCTCGTGGAAATGCGACTGTAGATCGCACCACTGCTAGTGCCACCTGCACGATCTGCCTGTGTTGTCGGCACACGAGGAGGAGGGTCTCGGAGCACGAAAGCCGACGGCCGGGCCGCGCATCGCCATGTCGCGGCGTCGTACATGTCCGGCCGGTTCTTGCGCAGCTGCACGCGTGAGCGGTCATTCGTAAGCACCAGGAGTCAAACAGTTTTCTGCCAAGATCATTTCAGAGTTTCCTGAAGAACGAAGAGTAGCACTCACACTTTAGATGGATTTTGCCGCCAGACAAATCTGGGCCAGGTTTAGTTCACCCAAATCCAAACTTTGGCACTATACAAAAAGAAGATTCCTTATCATATCAAACTTGCGGTATATGTATGAAGTACTAAATGTTGACGAAATAAAAAACTAATTGCACAGTTTAGTTGTACTTTACGAGACGAACGTTTTGAGCCTAATTAGTCAACGATTGGACAATTATTACCAAATGCAAACGAAGTGCTAGACGACGTCAACTCTGGGGGCAACTAAACGCGCGGCTGGTTTATTTGTCATGAATGTGATCTCTCCTGGAGACAGGGGAGAGGTTTGCTGTCGATGTCCACAGTGGCATCTGATATACTTGAAGTAATATACAAGGCAGAAAATCTGTTTCTTTTTCAAGACTAGAAACCTTTCAGATAGACTGATTGACCGTTGCATATTTGGCTGAGTGAGACGGACCCAACAAACAGCTATGTCCATCTTACCCCAAACTTCCCAATCATCAAGTTGGTTACAGACTACCAGATTTTGGCACCAAGGTGAGCTGGTTCACTCACAAACTCCCATTCAAGCATGACTAAACAACTCGCATTGAAGGCATCGAGCAGCCGTAACGATGTTGCTTTGGGTCAAGTCGAAGCAGTGGTGGTGCTCCGTGCACAGTTCAAAACGCAGTCCCCCCCGAGCCCGATGGCACTTGCGAGTTGGATCGTGTAAAGGACGTACATAGTAGTACACGGCAAAAAATTGCAACCCGATGAATAGTATCGCTTTCGTCTTATTTGGTAAATATTGTCCAATCGTGGACCAACTAAGCTCAAAAGATTCATCTCGTGATTTCCAACTAAACTGTGCAATTAGTTATTTTTTTTACCTACATTTAATGCTCCATGCAAGCGGCTAAAAATTGATGTGATGGAGAGAGTGAAAAAACTTGGAATTTGGAGGTGATCTAAACAAGGCCCACACCTCGAAACACTGCTCGCGTTGTGTCTACTGAAAAAAACGCTGCTTTTTTCATCAGAGATGCTACTGTTACCGAAGCTCGCTGATTTCTTGTCCATCCAGCCGGCAGCGGCAGATCGCCAGCGATGGCCGGGGGACCGACCCCCAGGCCCCGGCCGCAGAGGAAGGTCGGAGGTTGCCAAACACGCGTCTGGGAAATTCATCTCTGTGCTGCCTTTTGGATGAGTTTCTTGGCGTTCACGCACGCGCTCCGGCGAGCGAAGCACACGAGTACCGGGCCCCCGGCGAGCGGCGAGCTTCCTCCTCGATCGCGTGTTCGATGCCAAACAGTTTCGCCAATAATCTGACCCTGACAACACTGCAACCGACGCCACCGTCGTGCAAAGCTAGTAGTAATAGCCATCGACTCTGTTCGTTCGCAGGGGGGGGGGGGGGGGGGGGGGGGGGGGGGGGGGGGCGCAGGCGCCTGCGTGTCAAAGTTTGGCCTTCCGCTGCCGCCGTGCCACCTCGTCCATCGGGACGTTTTCACCGCACTCGAGCTCTTCAGCTGTTGTGTTTTTCTGCTCATCACTATTATAACCGATCTTTGTCTAGCGTAAGCGTAAACATATAACAATAATAAAACGTATCCCTCCATGCTGTTTAGGAATCAAAGTTTATCGCAAAACTGTTATTACATTTAACCAAATAGCTAATGATGCTAATTTAATTTCATAAATATGTTGTTATTTCCTATAAATTTAAGCAAACCTAGGACATTTTGACTTAAACAATTTTAAATATCTTATACATTTCACCAAATAGCTAATGATGCTAACGATGCAAGGCGGTTTACCTGAAAATCCGCAAATAGGCTAAATTTGGGTTACCCATGAACTCGTAAAATTAGTCTATTTGTGATTTGGTGGACAAACCAGTTAAGGAGAATCAACTTGTTCGCTTAGTCGTATTTGTCTTTTAAGCCATGACTTATTAGCCAACGAACAATATTTTTCTCTCACACAAAATCAGCCAACGATACTTTCAGCCATGACTTATAAGCCAAATCAGCCCAAACGAACAGGACGAATATGGTTGGAGCTTCGGGTCTACAAGGTCAATACAAAACTTGAAGAATCAACAAACTATGTGAACGAGTCACTCTCGGCTAGGAACTTCTCTAAGGGTCTGTTTGAAATCATTAACACTAAAAATAGCTAGCTAATTTTTAGTAGGAGACCGTTTAAATCTACATGATAATAGGTGGTTGGATAGTGAGTTAAAGTATATGAACTGTTAAAACCTCTTAGTAACTCTAAACCAGTTAATGGAATTAATAGCTAGCACCCCCATAACTAATAATTAGCATGCCCATTTGAATCCACTAGTACTAATTTTAGGTGCTAACTTTTAGTGTTAATGGATCAAACATGCCCAATAATAGCGGTGTAATTTGTTTTACAAATATAAGAAATCAAATTAAAGAGAAAAACGGTGCCAGTTGTATTGCACCAAATATCTTTTCTGTGCTTCTTCTACCTTTCCTCCTACAACAAAGCGAGTGTCGATTTCCGTATTCGGTGAGCCTAGTTCAAATAATCCAACAGCGATATGCAGTACAGCAAACCGAAGACGACGGCAGCAGTACGGCACGGTAGTTGAGCGGCGCCGAACAATATTTGTGTACTACATATTTGAGTATGGCCCGGCCGTTAAGTATTTGAGTACTAACTTCCTGGATCGAAGCGATCGATGTCGATGAATGATTAATGTCTCAGTCACAATTTTTTGGTTGGTGCAGTCGGTTGATACCTAGGCTCTAAACAATTGCAGTTTGGGGGTGCAACGAAATTGAACAGAATCGGGTGCACAGTAATTGGAGGGTCTTCGCCCGCCTCCACCCGATCGCCTACGCACACTAGGAGGGTTCCGCTTTCGGCGTCGTTTTGTAGTCTAGTCACGAGTCTTGCGACTACACGTGTGGTAGCAGAGCGGCGGTTTCACGTCACGACCACCGGTACTTCGACTACTACCTCCGTTTTCGTTTACTGTCACGGATTTTTTACTGTAGTAATTTTGACCATACGTTTTTTTTACAAAAGATTTTTAGATACATCAAGTTTCCACATATATGATTCTTTATTAAACCTACTTCATTAGTGTTATATACATTGAAGTATCTAAGATTTTTTAGAAGAAAAAACAGATAGTCAAATTTGATACAGTAAAAAAGTTGCTGACCAGTAAACGAAGACGGAGGAAAGTACCAACTACTCGTACGTACAGTACAGAGTCCAGCAGCAGGAGAGGTCGAAGAAACCAGATGAGGTTGACGGGTAATTACCACATGGTAATTCGACACGGTTTGGAAGATTGCAATCCAACCCGTTCATTGGTCACTGCTGATCTCGAGTCAGTATACAATCTACAGTGTGCATGTCAAGAACCGAGCGAGAGGACTGCTACCGTGCTACGACCAGAAGCATCCAATGCATGCCCACGTAGGAGGAGTACTGCAAAAAGGAACAGAGGCCTACCCGCCTGCTGCCGGCCTAGGTGGTCATCGTGCAAGAAGGGGACACGGATACGGGGTGGTGTCGTGTCCACGGGAACCCAGAAACCCAACCACACTTTCTTGAATCTGCATCGATCAACGACGGCCCCATCTATGCTGCTGCTGGTGGTGCTAAACGCCAGTAGTCCTGCCTGCACGCTGCTCGCCGGCCCTTCGTCGCTTCTCCGCGTGGAGACAAGGCAGGCACGCATCTCCATGCACGCCGGGAGTCGATCGCAGTTCAATCACACAACATTGGGTTCCGCTGAGCGTGGGGGACTGGCTGTCTGGCTCAGGCTCCTAGCAGCAGACCGCTACAGGAACAGTGGTCACCACCGGGGACCCCGGCCCGTCTCAACACGCGTGTACAGTGCCCGTGACCGCGTCGACGCGTTACGCTTTTTGACGTCGCAATTAGAGTGGCGACGTCCCGACTATCAAGTACCAGTACATGCGTACTGAATCCGACCAGCAGCCATCTAGTAAGCGCCAAGATAAGCACACGGCACGCGACGTGAAGGAGGACTGAGAAAAAAGATGGGTCATGGGTATCGTAGCGACCTTTCTAGACCCTGAATAACTAGATGTATAATATAGGCTCTATTATTAGCACCAACTTTCAGCTTTGTTATGCCTAGTTGCCTACTGATAATTGCGACGCGCCACTTCTCATGCTTAGTTGCCTACTGATAATTGCGACGCGCCACTTCTCATGCTGTCACGCGCACATGCGCCTTTGGTGATTTTGTCCATGCACGCGCCCACTTGAACCTTTCTTTTGTCGCAAGGAACCACCACACAGACGACACCCGAGACCAACACTGGAACCGGCCGGGGTTGGTTCGTTCTCCGCGCACGCTAGCTAAACACACACAGCTGGACATGCATGATCGTCTGACAAGAAAACCTGTTAAACACTCTCGAAATAGTGAGCAGGTGTCCTTCAATTTGTCAACGCGGTAGGCGTTATAGCTAACGACGAACAGTTGCTGACTTGCTGTTATTATATCCTAATTTGCTCATGCATGTGTACATACTAGGACGTTCGGCGCGCTTCGCTGCGCCCGCTAATGTTGTATGCGTCAGTACACTAAATTGGACTTCTTACTATTTTGTTTAACACGATTAAAAAACAAACATTTGTTGGTCAGTACACTAAATGTTTATATTCAAACTGAATAAATGTGACTAAAATTATCAGTCGACGTTACTATCAATGAATCAAGCTGGACACAAATCAGATACCATGTGGGAATACAGCAGGTTTCCTGAGTCTGATGAGGGTCGAATTATGCCCGTGGAAGAAAAAAAAAATTGATACCAACATAACGGTTACAAAAAAGAATCCTTCATTATGCTGTAGACTTGTACGTATCGCCAATAATCTTACAGACTTGCAACGGTGACCCAGTTCCTTCTATTGCACAATAGGAAGGTAATGATCAGGCTGGCAATCTGAGACCTAAATGCACAATACAAAGATAGTTACTTTCAGTACAGCGGCGAGACAACTTTAGTTAGTAGGAACCAAGAAGTAAAATGCCAATTTCACCACGATCTTACGGGAACAGACAGATAATGGAAAAGGAGACTTCTGTGAACAAACACCTCAGCATGACCATAGGCCATGGACCTGCAGTCTTACAAAGAAAAGGAGGTTGAATTTGAAAATAAAGAATACGGTGGTTTTCAGAAAACCTGATTTTTTTCGCTCAAAGCGCTGAGTTTACAGTGACTACTGAAGCACCTTCCTTGCCTGGTGGTCAAACAATCCAGTATCTGAAACATCCCACTGGAAGGTTGGCAAAAAAAGAATAGGCAGTCTAGTGGCATGAAAACATAAAAAGTCTGCAAATTTTATGGGCAAACCCCACATCAATGGTAACCTATGTTTATGTGTGACATGCATGTCGATAAATGATACTAAGCCTGGTACATGTTACATTTCTATGTTCATCTAATCTGTAAACCTGGAAATCTTATGCTCCGCTCGAATCGTTAACAGGAAAGATATTTGTTTAGGACTCACCAATGCAAATATAAGCAGAAAGAACATTTTGTACACTATTTTAGTTAGAAGAAGAAAACAACAATATTATTTTTGTATTTTTTATATAAGGGATCGGCATTCTTTGATAGAGCTGATGCCTAAAAACATAAACTATTTTAGTTAGAAGAAGAAAACAACAATATTATTTTTGTATGTTTGATATACGGGAAGAGGATACTAAGTTCATATGGACAGTAGCAGTTTCAGCTGTGCTGCTAGAACTCCAGAAGGCAGCTGATGATTGCATTTTCATCAAGATTATAGAATGCTGCAGTCTCAGGATAGAAGCATTTAGATCCACACTTGACATATATCTGCATGTCCACCTTCAGAGCAGGATGGGTTCATTCAATTAGTTGCACACGATGTAGGCAAAAGAAGAAAACCACTGGTAACTAATGTAGAGATAGGAAGAATCTCAAATGGATAAGAGTCAAACCATGTCCCAATGAAAAACTCAGCTCTAAAAAGTTCGTGGAAGCAATTTGCAATAAATCTCAATCCTGGAGGCATGCCCACAAAGAAATCGGTCGAAGTTTGATGGTCCACATACCACAATTCGACATCATAGCGGCCCAAGGGTGTTAGAATACGATAAGAAAGTATAGGAATAGCTAACAGAATGATGTAGAACATGTTTACCTGTTGTTTTTGCGTCCTGTCATCTCCCCCGGCCGGCGATGGGGCTACAATGGCTGAATGGCAAGCCTCATGGACAACACAGCCGCCACAATTGCTGAGCTGATAGTATGTGCGGGCTTGCGGATCTGTCTGACCTGGACAAACCCGCCCACCAGTTTGAGCCGATGTTTGCGCATGAATCAACAGCGAAGATTTTGGTTCGGGGGTCACAAACTCGTACCTGGTCGAGACGACGGCGTTGGCATGGTTGACGATGGAGATTCAGATGCTAGTGGAGAGGGGTGTCGAATGAGGCCGGATTCACCGTAAAGAGCATCGGGTGCAAGGTGAATGGGAGGCGGAGGATGCGAATCGCAAACCGTTGACGATGGGGAAGGCAGCCAGCGCCTCAGCTGAACACTGTGGTGGTGTCTCAATCTTGGATCTGTGCACACAGCCGCCAGCAAAGCCGTCCGCCGCATCTTCCGGGGCTGAAACGGTGCCGTCGGGGGAGAGGACGCCATGGGTGCCTCTCCGTACTCAATCCGCGCACGCAGCGGCCATCAAGGGCAGCCGCCGCATCCACGCGCTCAAGCGACGGCGGGGCCTACGGCCGCATCAGCATGGAAGGGGGGGACGTTCCGGCTCTAGCGGGTGAGAGCGATGGAGCCGAATTTTTTACATTTTAGCATTAAATAGACCTTGGCCGAAAGAATTTAGAAAATAGACCTTTAGCTCGACGTCATTGGTGCTGGCGCCGAGCTAACACGTCTCGACGCCAGTGTCTCTGGCGCTGAGCTCCTATACATGACAGATGACATGGCAGTGAGCTCGGCACTCGGCGACAGAATGACTGGCGCCGAGCATTTAATACCTATGGGTCCCACGCCTCTCTTCCTCTCTCTCGCCCAAGCATAGCCGAGCTCCGCCGCCCTCGCCGCGCCACCGCGCCCGCGCGCCCCGAGCCCCACGGCCGCCCCAAGGCCACCCCGCGCCACGCCCCAGCGGACGGACCGCTCCCCGCGGCCACACCCCCCCGCGCCGCGGCGTTGCCCGTGGCCAGCGGCCCTACTCCGCCCTACACCGTCATCCTCGCCTTAGCCTCGCCTTGGCCTCCACCGTCGGCCCCCGCCGCGGCCCGCCTTGCCGCCCTCCACCTCCAGCCTCGCCTCGCCTTACCGCCCTTGCCCGCGGCTGCCGTGCCTCCCGCGCCCGTCGAGCCGGACTCGTCGCGCGGAGTCCTGGGCATCCTGCTAGAGCGATGAGCTCGCTCAGTCTGCCAGTATCGTTCTCAGCCTCTTGTCCACCTCTACTAGAGCAATGAGCTCACTCAGTCTGCTAGTGTTGTCCTCATCCTCGTCCCCCTCATCAGACAACATAATCGGTGATTGAACGGTGCAACCAACTCGAGATCTATGCTCATCTAACTTCTTCTCCTCATACCTTGCACGAGCCAGCTCTACGACATGGTCCTCGCTGTCTCCCATCCGTTCATGTATAAAATACAATAAGTTAGCAACACGATTATATTTCATTTAAAATCATGCAACGAAAAAAATGCTTTCAAGCACTCATTGCCACATAATGCAACAACATGCTCGTTTAAGACCTGCATCTGTACTCTTGTCTCCTCTCTTGCCTCATTCCTCGCCCTCTCCTCCTCTAATGTCATCTGTCTCTCCAATCCCTATTTGTTAAGCCCACCATCGATCGGGTTACATATACCGCGCTGTGTAGCAAACTCACGCATCTTTTCTTTGGGATGTTTAACGAATAGGTTGACGTAGTCAGATGCATATCCCCTCTCCCGTGCAATTACTTGCCTCTTCTTCAGTTCATCCAAGAACTTAGCTTGACCATCATAACATTCCCAGCTGCATTTTCTAGTGCTCTGTTCAAACGACAAATTCTATCATATATGTCTTAGCAAAAGAAACAAAATACGATTTCATGTTTATCACAAAAATAACCAACCTCATCATACTCAACCATATGGCCGCAATAATGGCATATTCTAAGCTCCGAAGGGACTAGGCCATAGTTGAATTTAATACCACATTTGCATATGATAGGAGGTGCTTTGTAAATTACTCTTTCTTTCTTCTTTTCCATAACATTTCGCGGTACTTCCGGCCATTGGTTTTTAGGATCATACAACCACTCCTTGAAACGACACTTCGCCATTGAAAACACCTAAATAAGTAGACATTAGTACATAAACACATATAGCTCAATATTTTAACACATACACTTTGCACTTACTTCATGCTTGTTTGGACACACAAACTCCAACGTATTCTCAGGGTTTATCACAGCCCGATCTCCACAATCGCACAGAGAAGGTTCCTCGAGTCGTCTAACTATGGCTAGGTGTTTCTCCTTAGCCGTCATTGGCGGAGGGTTAGGGGGTGGAACCCACCGCTTGAAGTGCTCACGTGGATGTCTCCCTGTAAACCAATCATCGAAAAGGAGGTACCTAGCATCAAACTTGTCTGCACCGTCGATCCACTGAAAGAAAAATCACCTCTCATGGTCCTACACAACGAGATTCCAACATAATATTAGTAGCATACTTACACAAATAAAGAAAAAGGATAGTGAAAATAATTTCTTACATTAAAACGACAGCATGTGTAGAAGCAACGCGCCGTTGTGTCCGGATGTTTCGATTGAAAAACATGGGCCGGAAAACCACAGCCACAGTTAGGGACAGGGAGGTCAGGAGGGACGGGAGCATCTTTGCTAGACGCGTCGGGGTATAATTCTCGACGACGACGACCCCGTTTTCGCCTAAACTCCTCCCGAAATATTTCTTACATCTATCAAAACGAATGTAATTTAACAAACATAAATCAAAACATCACAAATAAATGTCAATGAGAACCATAACTACAATATAACCAATTTTGTTCTAAGAACCCAAAGCAATTAACATTAAACCATAAACATAGGGTTTCCCATTTGATGCACAACAATAAACTCATAACATAACTGCATACGTCTAGGTTTGCTAGCTTTTTCACACATTGGCATCATCCTACGGTTGTATAATACATATATTGATGGATACAATAAAACCCTAAGTGATGACGATTATTACGTTCAAAAATCCGACTAATACATACCGAATCGATGCGAAAAAAAACTAGGAGGTGAGCGAAGATACTTTGCTCTTGAAGATCTATGGATCAAATCAAAGTTTTAAAGGTCCAATATGTCGATTCGTGAGGTAGGATGAGGTGGGGAGAGAAAAAACCCGAGAGGGAGGAGAAAGAAGAGGAAGAACGCTCGGACAGGAAGGTTGGCCGGGGTTAAATGGCAGTGAGCTCGGCGCCAAGATCTACGGCGCCAAGCTCACTGCCATGTCATCTGTCGTGCCCAGCGGCTCGGCGCCAGAGACGCTGGCGTCGAGACGTCAATGGCGCCGAGCTAAGAGTCCATTTTCTGAATTCTTTATGCTAGAGAGCTATTTGTAAGAAACTTTCAAATTAAAAGCTAAAATGTAAAAAAATCGGGCGACGGAGCCGGGCGGTGTTGGCGTCGATCCAGGGCGAGGCGAAGCCGCGACGGAGGGAGCGAGGAAGAGATGATGCTGTGGACGTGGAGAAGCCTGATTTGGTTGATTTGTTTATGCCGGGCTGGCGGTCCCAGTGGCAGCGCGTGTGAAACCAACCGGGCGCTACAGGAGCAGAGGACCGAGGGTGGCGTATAGACGACCGGATAAGCCGATACTCGCTGAACAAACTAACCGATAGCTGTCGTACGCGTACCAGGCATCGACCTATAGTGTACGCACACGAATACGTACAAAAATGGGATCCAGCATGTATATACGCCTATATCACGTCATAAATTCAAAATGATAGCTGTCGTACGCGTACAAGGCATCGACCTACAGTGTACGCTTACCACTTTTCGTCAGGGTATTCAGGACCACGACTACAGATAATAAATAATATCAGGTCGCACATGCACCTTTCTCTCAGCTTCGTTCCTCCTAGGAGTCTAGGACGGTATAAATGCACAGGCGCACAGCACCAAGCTCGACTATTGCAACGAGCCAGCCGATCGATAGGCATAGGCATTTCATGTCCCGGTCCCGGCCCGCCGGTGCACAGCGGAGAGACCCATAGCCAAATCCCAAATCAAGCAGCAGAGCGTCCATGGAGAGATCAATACCGGATCAACAGCCACCCGTCACGTACGTCCCCATCGTCCAGCGCATAAGCCTATGGATGTCCCCGACGCCACACATACGCCGCCCGTGGCATTCGCATCTGTCTCCGTGTATGTTTGGACGCGTGTGGTCCAGGCACCCCGACGCGCACGTATCTTGTAGTACATGGCAGCGCGCAGGCAGCCGTCGGCGTCGACGCCGAGGGGGGAGAGGGAGACAGGGAAGGCGTGGAGAGGTACCCGTAACCTAACGGCCGGCGGCGCGCGTGGGATCGGACGGCCGCGCCAATCGGTTCCGTTCGCTGGCACGAAACTTGGCTGAAATTGGCTGAAAACACTGTTTCGGCTGAATTGTTGCGAGAAAAAAATACTGTTTCGATAAAAAAAAAAGAAGCCAACAAGCTGAATACGGGATAGGCGGAACAGGGCCTGGCCGGGGGCCGGATCTCGCGCGAGGAGGTGGTGGTGTCTGGTGGTGTGACAAGTTAACAACGCGCGCGAGGGGTAAAGATAGCGGGGACGGCGACGCGGCAACCGACTCGGCACGTGAAAGGGACGCGCGCGGCCGCCGGGGGCTGCAGCCGTGCAGGGCCGGGACCCCATCTCGCCTCTAGCTCGTCTCCTTCGGCTCATTCCGCGCACGCGCTGCTCCCGGCTTTGGACGAGAAGGGATAAAGGGCTCACCTATCATCAGCCGTGGTAGTAGGCTTGTAGGCGTGTAGGAGTGAGTGAGAGTGACTAGGACATGGGGGTTTTAGGGCACTAGCTATAACTTTCCAACCGGGCTAGAGCACAATTGAAAACCAAAGAGGCAAAGAGCGAAAGATGGATCGACGTGCTCCACAGAAGAGAGAACGCAGCGACCCAGATGAAAGCACAGCCAAGACAAAGCGATAATGCTGTAGACCTCCGATGCAGTTGGCGAGCTGTTCCATCGGTGAGCCATGCCGGATTCTATTCTGAGACCATCATCGATTGCAGCTCCTCACACGCTCACCACACGTCTTCGAGCAATTTAGCATGAGTAGCAATCACGGGGAGGCCATGGAGTCATGGAGAGCACCCACAGATTTGGTCATGCATCGTTCAGCTGAGCAATTCACCTTCTTGACTTCTTGTCCGTTCTCGGGGCGTAAATTTTCAGCTACACCAAGAATTCAAGTCAAGCTCTACGCACTCTACGCTTGACCAATGCAGACGTTCGTTCGTGCCGTCGCTGTCTACTCGTTACTCCTGCCTTTTGCTTTGCTATCAGAGGGATCCAGGAGACTGTTTACGCATACTCTCCTCTTCTGTTGCATTTGCATCTATACAGTGCTCCCCAGGTTCAGGGCTATACTGGGAGGCGGGAGCCCATATGTCGTGCTCCTACATCAGCCAGTCATCCCTCCGCCTCCCTGTAGACAGAAAGCTACGCCAAACAACCGCCTATTGAAGAGGTTGGCTCCCTCGTCCACGATGGCCACTCGCCAGTGAATTCCCGAGGATGCCGCCTGCAAAAAGCGCAGGAACTGCTCGAGTGCGCCTGCAAAAAATCTTGTAAGTGTTTGCGTTAAGTGCCCATCCAACCAAATAAGTAATACTATCTGTAATGACGGAGCAAAGTATAAATCAAATATGGAAAGCAAAATGTCCTGGCCTCACATAGTCACATTTGATTTTTCGAGATGATGCGCACACTTTACTTTTCTTCGTGGATTCGGCCCTTAGCTTTCATATATACACTTCTCCCTCTTTCTCGAGAAAAAAATGAGGCTTTTACGTGTATGCTATTAAAAAGTTTGTAATTATACATAAGCCATTAAAAAAATTGATCGCACACGACCGTCATCGTTCTGAACTTCTTTGTTCTCCAAGTCATTCCGTCGGTGTTCTGTTCGTTTTTCATTGTTACATGTGGGTCCGGTCAGTATAAAGGTCCAAAATACCCTTCTCTCGTTCTATCCTCTTGCTTCTTTACTCCACACCGCTCGCGCTCGCGTCCGAGGCGGGGGCGCTCGCGTCCGAGGCCAGCGGAGCTCACGCTCGCGCTCGCGTCCGCGCCTAGCGGAGCTCGCGCTCGCGCTTGCAGCCGGCAGAGTCCCGCTCGGCGGAGCTCGCGCCCGCGCTCGCGTCCGCGGCCGGCGGAGCTCACGCTCGAGCTCGCGGCCGCCATTCCCTCCGTCAACGGCGGCGGCGGCGTCCACGTCCGGCCTCGCGCTCGCGCTCGCGGCCGCCATCCCCTCCGGCAGCGGCATCCTCGTCCACGCCCGACTTCCCCTCGCGCTTGCGGCCGGCAGGGCCCCGCTCGGCGGAGCTCGCGGCCGCCATCCCCACCGTCAGCGCTCGTGCTCGCGGCCGTGGGCGTGCCCGTCGCGCTGTGCCGCCGCGCGCTCCGCGCCCGGGCGACGTGCAGGCGCGCCTCCCGCGCCGCCGTTGCCAAGAAGAAGGAGATGGCAGTGCTGCTGATGGTGGCCGCTCTGGCCGCGGCCATCCTCAAGGTGGCCACCGTCGTCGGCGTCGTCGCCGTGTTCGGGGGGCAGCTCCACACCGACCACAGCGCCACCTCATCCAGGCTAACGCTCGCGGCCGCGGTGACCGCCTCGGCGCCGCTGCTCCGCGCGGTCGCCCAGCCTAGCCCCGGCCACCGCGAGTGAGAGAGAGTTTGAGAGAGAGAGGATAGGGATGAGAGGGGTATTATTGACATTTTGACTGACCTGGCCTACTTGGCAGGACTCTCAAACGGTGAAAAACGAACATAACATCGACGGAATGGCTTGGAGAGCAAATAAGTTCAGAACGATGGCACTCGTATGCGGTCAATTTTTTTAATGACTTGTATATAATTATAAACTTTTTTAATAGCATACATGTAAAAGCCTCAAAAGAAATCCCTTGACCTTTTCTGTTTTTTTAGGTGCCTTGATACTTCAGTTATGTCGACTTATTTGATACTCCAACACAGATGTGGAAACTGCCAGTCGCGTAGTACCGATCGGAATGCATAGTCACGTTAAAAAAACCACGAATGCATATGGTTCGTAACATTGTCATGGCGAAAGATTTAAAATCTTATACAAATCGCACGCCCCAACAAAGTTTTCATGTCTAACTTTTACTTGACTGGCCACGAAAAAACATCCAAGAAAATTTCACGGAAGAAAACACCGTGCCATCTATTTTTAACTTATAAATCGTGCCATCTATTTAATATACTCTAACCATCATTAGCAATAAATATTTCCCACCATTGCTATTACAAAAGTTTCCATCATTATTATTGCTAAAAGTCATAAGAGATGTTAAATTTCTCCAATCAACGATTTTTGTGCGCAATAGTATTCTTTTGTGAGGAATAGAGTGCTTAAGGTAAACTACTAATATAGATATATGTAAAGTTCCCATCAAGATGCACAAAATTATATATGGTAACAACTTATAAATTGTTTAATGGTGAGAACGAGAACATCAACGTTCTACTGGACGACTCGTTTGATGACACTAATTGACGTTTTGTGCGGAGGATTCAAGAATCAGATGTCAGAGAAGCCCTGAAAAGGATGAAATGGGGCAAAGCGATGGGCCCTGATGGTATGATGGTATCCCACTCAAGGTGTGGAGATACCTCGGGATATAGCTATAGTATGGCTAACCAAGATGTTCAACAATTTATTTCGATCGAACAAGATGCCTAAGGAGTGGAGAAGAAGCATTGTAGTATCTGGTTCTAAGAACAAAACCAGATACACACCATATATGAGCTTAGAAAGTCAAATCTCACATATAGCTACAAATAAGGGTAATATCAAAAGACAATGCTCGATATATAACGTACTTAGTGTAAAGGATATAACCTTAGACAACAAACAACGGAAAGACAACTCCGATCTTTGGGTGAAGACTTCAGCTCTATAGGGACAACTGATTGGTTGATCATAAGTCTAATTCCTCCAAACTCTAGCAATCTGGTACCCATCCGGAATTTTTATATAAATAATTGAAAAATAAAGCAAGTGTAAGTACATGTCGTACTCAACAAATATATTATGGGGTTCATGTGGCTCAAAAGGCTAACACTGGTTTTACTACGATTAGCTTTTAATGAGTCATCTTTTAGTAATTAGGGGACAACAAGTTTATTCATATGATTAGGTAAACATAAATAATGAATAGCATAAACAGTAATCATTAGGGAGCATCTTTATCATCCATATCATCATTATTCATCATCTATTCCGTAAGAGTCCAAAGCCGCTCGTGACAATGAGCACGACTGATATACCAGTTTTACACTCTACAGAGGTTGTACACTTTCACTATGAGTCGTGATTTACCCTTTCGCCCGAGGTGATCAACCTCTTTACCCACTACCAAGGAAGATCGGCAGGGTTCACTATGAAGCGTTTCAAAGGTTCGTCTAACAAGTTAGGGTCATTAGATTTACTTGGCAAACAGATATAGGAACCCCTGTCGAATAGCACAATGACACGCAGCCTATACACATAAGAGTAGAGACTGTCCTATACCCGATTCGTCAAGCCATTCTTACGACAATAAAGGTAACCACTAATAAGCTAGAAAATATCCTCATACTGAGCTAAAGCCAGAGCCATGTAGCCCTCACAGTTGTACTGTAAGTCCCGGATGTTTGCTTATAGATAAGTCCTTAGGGAGAGGAATTTAGAGCACCATAAAAATAGCCCAATGCTCTAGCCCCCTTATTCCATGTTGCTGAAAAGCATCTTTTAATATTTATTGCATATTCCATTAGTCAAATCATAAGATCATGGTCTTTAATTGAGCATTAGCATCATACTACCAAATGCATAAACCCATAGGAATCAAGGTACATGGTAACAAAGTACTACGAAATCCTTAGTGGTAGTTAAGGTAGACATATACAGTATGAATTAAATGATTAAAGGTGTATAGGACAACAAGGAAGATCCTATGCTATACTTGCCTTAAAACTCTGATGTACTTCTAGTCCAAATCTTCAAAGATCTGCTTCTTGATTCACCACGTATAGCTCACCGACTGGACATGTTCATAAAGCTCCACATAAACATCCATGCAATCATATACGAAGCAAACAATAGAACTAAATTAGAACAGTACACCAAACATAGGAAATAACAAGTAAAAACGTCTTAAAGATGTTCTATACGTTACTACGAACACACAGACGTGAAAATCACTCTAATCGGAGCTATAACGAAGAAGTTATGAATTAAATAAGATTTCCTTTAATAAAATGATAGATTAAATCTAACCTTGAATTTCAAAAGTTGAAAACATGTTTAACAGTAGGATAAACATGTAGATTACGCAGTTACGAATCTAACGCAACTTGAACGGATCAAATCGGAGTTAAAACAAAGTTTTTATGAGCAAAACAAAATCATTGGCAAATCTGTAAATAGAGAAAACGTACTTTGAATCTACTAGAAAGAAACTACGCTTTCAGAATAAGAAAACGTATTCTGAAAAGTTGCTATGGACTACGGGTTCAAAATTTGTAAAAGACAGGGGCTATTATGCAATGTTGCTAGCGAAGGGGTACGGTTGGATTTGAGCCGTCCGATCGAGACTGGACGATGGGGATTATACAGGGTGAGGGAAATAGGAACTCGCTGGCCGGAAACAAAGCCGAGCATGATGGTGGACATGGCTGGCCGTGAGGAGCTCATCGACGAAGCTTGGAAAACGGCCTACGAGTCACGATAGCATGAAACGAGGGCACCGGAATGTAGAGGAGACATTGGCAATCTCACCTCGGCACTTTTTGTGGTCCAAGACGGAGCAGAGACGGCACGACAACTTGGCGAGGCAAAATGGCGAGCTATGATGGCGGCTAGGGTTCGGTTGGCAGCGGTGGCTTGGGACAAGGCAACTGCTTATGCTAGGGCGGGATAGAGAGGTGGTGCGATGCGGTGCAGTACCTGGATCACCTTTTTATGAGGCGGAGTGGCATGGGGTGCATGGCACGATGTGAAGACGTGGCGGTGGCGGAGTCCGGGGTGGTGATGAGCGGGTGGTTGACGACGCCGACTCAGGGAAGAAGGCACTGACAAGCGGGGTCCAGTTGTCGGCGACTGCACACGGGGAGAGAGGAGAGCGGCGCCTGCGGCTTGGTTGGGCCAGCCTAGGAAGAGAGAAGGCGAGACATGCTGGAGAGGGAGTGTAACACCTCGAGTGTTACGAGCTCGCTTAGCACAGAGATTACGGCCTGAGAAATAGATCTATAAGTATAGTGAGTTAGTTTAATCGAATACGATAATGAAAAACCTAATCCCTAGTTATATGGATAAGTTAATAGTTTGACTTAACAATTGATTTTTATAAAGCAATAATAATATATAACATGCGTGGAGGTTTAAATAAAAAAATTGAGGTACAAGTCAAGTAGATGAAAACGCAACTTGGGTTTTAGAAAATAAATGTTGTTGACTAGGGTTTTTGCCTGCTCAAAAATCAAATCAGAAATTAAAATTAGTCCTTTTCGTGAATCGGCAAAAAATTGAGGTTGTGTTGAAAGTACACTTTTTGATGATTTTTAAAATGCAAAATAGTGAAATAATGCCCTAGTGTTTTGGTTCTATTGTTGATATAAAGTGTTTGCTATGTCGTGAAATGGTTGTTAGTGAAGTTTGGTGAAGTTTAGACCGTTTAAAAATTCAACCAAAAGTGCTTAGGGATGTTAGTTCTAACTGAAACCTTGAATTCTTTTAAGTATGAAATGATAGTAGACAATGCCATTTTGGCATTCGATTTCAAGCAAAGATGGTTAAGCACTACATCTATGTTTTCGCACGATCGGTTGCAGTTAGGTGTATACTAGGACGTGGTGTAGGTCGTGGTTACGTTTGAGTTACAATGCTCACGCAAAAATTGACCGAACTTTGCTATAATACGTTGAGGACATGTTGGCGCTCTGTTCGTGAACCAGCACCAGCACCTCTAGCGAGCGATCTCAGCCGCTCACCTCAACTACCTCGCCCCGCTCGCTCTCAGCCATTCATTCCACCTACCCGAGCAACTGCTGCCGCGTACTACGTTGCCCCTGCCGACCATGCTATCCCAGGCCACCCTGCCCCATGTTGTGCTTGGGAGGTAGTTGGCGAGCTTGCACATGTCTCCTCGCTCTTCCTCTTATGCCCATTCTTTCCTGTCTCTGTCTGTCACTGCTTGCCTCTGTCTCTGCTTGCACTATCGAGCCGAGCACTCACCATGGCTACGCCCACCAGTCGCTGGCCCTCCCTCGCGAGCACGCGCAAACCCCCACGGCCCCGCGCTGGTGCTATAGCCCTGCAACGCTGCCCCTCCGAGCGCCACCTTCGTCGATGTGTCGCTGCCGTGCCAATGCACCGCCGTCGTCGCGCCACGCCTCCTATTCGGTCGCACCCATGACAGCTGGTCTGGGTGGTCTCCAGTGCGGACTCGGCGAGGCCAACCGGTTCATCTGCGCCCCGCAGCGCCCCACCATGGCCGGCCATCTTTTCTGGCCGGGTTCTGGTATGCCACCTCCCCTACCGCGGCCACGCGTGGCCGCCATGCCATGACCTGCCTCGGTCCGTGCCGTGGCTAGGCTCGAGCCCTATCGTGGCCCACGTGCTTCCCTGGCCGTCCAGTCACCGTCGGCGCGCCCCACCGCTGAGCCACTTCACCTCCGCCACGTAGCCGCCCACGTGTGTGCGTGGCCAGTGATGTAGACAAGGCCTAGTCTTCTAATTGGTATGATAGTGTCTATTGGTGGAGACTCGATGTTCATGATCTAGGCTTCGAACCAAGACTGATTCAGACCCGCAACCGTTACACCACTGCTCCGTTGGTTATCAACCACCTGAACACGATTGACCTCGCCGAGAAGGCTTTTCTGCAAGCGAATCGAGAACACAAGCAAGAACGGGATGAACACAATTTAAAATTACAAATAAATATGAGGCTTATGATAACGAGAAGGAGTTCAAGCCTTTATTCAAAAGGACTAATTGTCACAAGCGAACAAGATCAAGAACAGGGGCCCTGGTTCACAGCAAGCCACCTTGGCGGCACAGTTGCAACAAAACGATGTCTGTTTCACAAGGAAATGAAGAACTAAACAAAACCCCAAACCCTAAGGAGAGTGATGACTGCTAATTATAGAGTCTTGGGCGTCACCTCCCTGGACGCGCCCCCTAATAGGCCCAAACACGATACACGGTCGAACAAACCAAAATACGGTGTCGCAATACCCTGGCAGATTCTGGATGCTGACTTATTTTGATGATTCCTATTGATTCTGAAGAGATTTTGATGTGAGACCAGTTGCATTGGCTTCCTTATCTAATTAGATTTCCATCCATATGTGGATCGTCGAAAACGGAGCCCGAATGCGCCTGTCTGACCAGTTTTATGACATACTAGTCCTGGAGCCCGAGATAGGCTCCAACTTCAGTTGGACTGGGCCTCCACCATGAGAAAGATGAATTGGATGCCCAAGCTAGACCTCCTCCTCTCCTTGGCTTGTATGTGACGACATAGTGATGTCCTCATCATCCTCCCTTTCTTGAATTGAAGTCATCCTTGACTGAAGTAGATCGTCTCCTCCATTGGATGACAACAACGATGGCTCTAGAAGAAGACGTTCATCTTGGCGCCCAATTATTCACAAAGGCGGCTGCCATGGTGGCCTCCCTACTAGGATTTCATCCTCCTTCTCCTGCAAAAGGTTAGTACCAACAAGAGGCATAGCACTAGAAGCAGGACCAAGCGGACATATAGGCGATGTACAAGTTAAAGCATAACATGGTTCATCATGATCAACAAGAGCAGATTTAAGAGCAAATAAAACTTCTTTCATGTTACTTGATGGTTCATTTGCTAGTTTGCTAAAGACTTCATCATGGCCTTTCTTTTTCTTTTCAGCAAGTTTCTTTTCATATTACACAATTTCAGTAGGAGTTAAAGGAAGTAAAGCAATTGTCTTTCCTTTAAACATAAAAGTATATCTATTTTGCCTACCATGATGTACAACACTATTATCATATTGCCAAGGGTGGCCTAACAAAAGTGTCGATGCAGAAAGTGACCAACACATAAATATTTATAGTTTTGTTGTACGTTGTGATCGGAGGTGGCCTAGCACTCAATGACACAGGGTTTATACTGGTTCAGCCAATATGCCCTATGTCCAGTTTGAGTCAGTCGATGACTTTATTCCTAAGCCCAAGTGCTCGAAGTTTGCAGTGGGGTTACAAACGAGAAGAAGAAAGATGGGAGGTATAAGAGGTCCGGTCGGACTCTAGTCGGAAGGGCCGAGAGTGACGGAAGCCCCGCTATGAGCTAAGCGTTCGAGCATGTGCTCATGGTTTGAACCTGGTGGTTCTGCTATTGTGTAGTAGTGAACTTGATCGATCTAATGAATCTACCTATTGGAAGAGAGCGCATCCCCTTTTATAGATGAAGGGGATGGTCTTATAAGTGAGAGGGAGAGAGCATGTTCGCTGCTAAGTCTCGCTTCCCACGCCAGCGGGTACAAGATGATGGTAGGCGCCCACAGCACTATTGAATGTTAGATGCACGTGGAAGGTTGCGTCATCTTTTTCAGGTATGGTAGATGTTGATACCTGCTATACTATTGATGCCAGAGGCATGTGAGGGGTTTTACCGTGTTTGCCTGCTACGAAAAATGTCGACGCCCATAACACTATCGATGCCTCAGAGGCACGTGGGGAAGCCTTACCGTATTTGTCTGGTATGAGAGTTGATAGCGCCTACAACACTATAGGGAAAATGTCAGCGCCTACAACACTGCTTGGGCTCTGTCATACCAGGGAGGTCACAGGGTACTGTCCTGTAGGTGTATAGGGTATGGTCCTTGGTATTACGGTTGACTTTGAGTGCCCTACCTTACCTTCTCCATCTATTTCCTAGTCCCTACTGAGTGGGCGTCCCCGGTCGGCTGTTCCTAGTCGGCTCTGATTGCGCCAGCCGGAGAAGAGCTATAAGCAGGGGTTCGGTGCATCCTCAGTCGAAGAAGCGAGTCGGAGTCAAAAGTGGTGTTGGGCCAGGCCTTCTGGTTGGAGAGGCCATCTGGAGGTGGGCTGGAGACCGAAGCGAGTGCTCCGATTGGAGAGGTGGGCCAGAGTTAGAAGCGGGCACCGTTCCTCCTCGGCTAGGCCTTCTGGTCGGAGATTTGGACCGCCCTTCTGGCCTATTGTTTAGGTACTTGGGCCGGCCCAAGAGCTGTGCGTTGTTCACAGCGTTTGTCTGCTGGGCCAAGCCTTTGCTGGAAAGCTAGTCCATGAGGGACCCTGGGTTTATGAACCCGACAGACGCCCCCGAGCCCCCGGGCGATTCGGGTAGAATCATCTAGGGGATTTTTGTCTTGACGGCGGGTGCGCGCGAGCGCAACCGCGGGTGTAGCCCCCGAGCCCACGAGCGATTCGGGTAGAATTGACTGGGGGATTTTTCATGTTGCCAGCGGGGGAAGTTTTCATTTCGTCAGTGGGTGCACGCGAGCGCACCCACGGGTGTAGCCCCCGAGCCCCCGGGCGGTTCGGGCGGAATCGTCTGGGGCACTTTGTCAGCGGGCGTGTGTGCGTGTTTTTTAGTCGAGACAAAGTCGTCAACCAAGGCATCGGTGCGCGCAGTGGGATCGGGTGAGATTGAGTCGTGGATCCTGGCATTGGTGCGCGTTGTGGGATCGAGGCAGTTGTTTAGGGTTTGGGTGTGACAGAGCTCGTGGATCGTAATGGGGCGAGTTTAGGGTCGCAGACCCAGGCGTTTTGGTGTGCAGTTGAAGCGTAGCTAAGGGATGGGGTGAGTTCAGGGTCGTAGACCCAGGCGTTTGGTGTGCAGTCGAGGCGTAGCCGAAGGATGGGGCGAGTTTGGGGTCGTAGACCCAGGCATTTTGGGTGTCTTGAGACCCTGAGCCCCGTTGGGCTTTGGTAGGGGTCGGTTTTTGAGTTGTGTGCGTTACCCCGTCCCTAATTTCTCACAACTGGAGGGGCTGAGTTTTGTCGCTTGTCTCGATCGCTTGGGCTTGAGTGACGCACTCGGTGAGCTCACTCACGGGTATGATTGAGTGGAATCTAGGTCCATTGTTCATGATGGGGTCAGCATAGCGCTCTTATGACATTCACTACACTTTTACCTGCAACCCCATAGATGCCTAGGTCATTCCAAAGACTGACCCAGGTGGCCTGCTGGCCATCCCTCGATGGAGATTATGTGGGCTTGGCAAGAGGTTTAGGATCGAACGAGAAGATTGAGATGACCATGTCTGCTTAGGGGCAGACTGAGCGAGGGTCGCACGGGGCTCATCTACGTTTTCTTCCCTAGCTCTGTTTGACATGGGGTGGCCTTGAGCCCTTTGTGGGGTGGCCTTCGAACCCCGGTCGGTCATTGCTCTTGTTGAATGAGGCAACTGTCGCTTCATGACACAACACGGAGCGTTGTGATGCATTTCACCGCATGAGCGATGCTTTTATTCCCGAGCCCCGGGCGATTTAGGGCCCTAATTGTCCGAGGGGCACGAGCGTATGGAATGAATGTGTGTACGAATGTTTATATATTAAAGAAATAGCTGGGGTCGGTAGTGTTACCTTAATGACTCTAGTGACGGGGTTTGCAGAGCTCCAATCGGAGATGTCCGACCGGGACCCGTGCTCGTCGTTCATGACAGAGTCGGCATGGCCTACATGGGGCGTACCTTTGCTCCTTACCTGTCACTCGGTGTTTTCTTGACCCCGTTCGATCGACTTTAGGAAGCTCAATGGTCTCTCCTAGCGAAGATCCTGTTTTTTGGGTTTTCCAAGTCCTGTTTGGGGAAGCGGAGAACCACCTATGCGTGGTGGCGCTTTAGTTCTTGCGCCCGGTGTGTGGTAGTGGTGGGCCATACCCACGCCATGTCCCATCTAATCAGGCACCATTCCATCGGGCTGGGCGCGTCTTATCGGTTAGGGTGCGTCCCATCATATCCCATCTACATTAAATGGGGAAGGGAGAGGATTTTTCACACGTCATTTTGCCTTTCCTGATTGGCGCGCCTTCCCCAACTGCTGTGCCCTTTTTCTTAAGTAGGAGAAGAGAGAAGGCTTTTCGCCCCGTTCCTTTGCCTATTCCTCATCTGTCGTCTCTTCTTTCTTCCTTCTCGCCAAGAGCGTCTGAGTGCCGCGGTGGTTCCTAGGAGAGAACAGAAAAGGGGGCGAGCGAGGGAGAAGAGAAAACTCACAAATCCATCCATGTACCTAGAGCGAAATGTCTGTCTGGAGGTCATCCACGGTGAGGGAGTTAGTGCTGGAGGTCTTCACCATGAAGAGTTTTTGCCGCCGAAGGAGGTGGCGCACTGAAGGGCTCCCGGGAGGGAGGAGTTCCTGCAACCTCGGCCCGACAAGGTGGTTTCTTTTCTCGCCATCCATGAGCACGGGTTAGGATACCCCACGCATTGGTTCTTGTGTGGGCTCCTCAATGAGTGGGGCCTAGAGTTGCAGCAGCTCAATCCGATGGGGGTGCTGCATATCGCTGGCTTTGTCACCGTCTGCGAGGCCTTCCTTAGGATGGAGCCGCATACGGACTTCTTCCGGCGGCTGTTCTCCGAGCAAAATCTGTTAGTGGGGGATCTGCCTAAGGCCGCGCCGGTGGGGGGATTCGCCCTACAGAAGAAACTGAGCGCGGGGGCTCATACCCCATGTACCTCCCCTGTGACTCCAATAGTGGGTGGTACTGGGAGTGGTTCTATATCAGGAACCCGGTGGAGGCACCGTTCCCGACGTTCACCAGCAGAAGGCTAGAGAGGCGGGAAAGTTGGTCATGGGGCCCTTCCCATCAGGAGAAGAAGAAGGTGGATATCATTGAGGCAGAGCTCCAGAAGCTCATGCGGCGCGGCCTTGACGGGGTGCAGGTGTTCCACACCATCTACCACCATTAGGTTGCTCCATTGGCGGAGAGGGCTCGGCCGATGTGGAGGTACGACGGCCTGTCGGACCCTGATCGTGCATCGCTGGAGGAGCTACCAAATGACAAGGTCTGGAGTCACCTCGGCCGGGTGCTGCAGCTGAAGCCCAAAGAGAAGGTCGATGGAAAGCCCGACCCTCTCAATGCCTCGGTGGTGTCCAAACTACTATGCTCCCCTCTCTTTACTCCATGTTCTTTTCCCCTTTGCTTTCCTGCTTTTTGATTTTGAGTTGCCTATTCTGTAGGGACTTGATGCTTACAAGCCCCGGTCGCACCTTCCAAAGGGGTCGGAGGGCGCGGCTCGGTAGGTCTCTTAGAAGGAGGAGGCAGACACCAAGAAGAAGAAGAAAGTTGAGGTGGCTCGGCAAAAATATGAGAAGGAGAAGGAGATCGCCCGACGTGTGAAGGCCATGGAAAATAAGAGCGATGTTGAGTCAGAGCTCGAGTTGGAGGATCCCACAGAGGTGGATGACATGATTTTCTCCGAGGAGGAGGAAAGCCAGGAGGTCATTGTGACCTCGACAGAGCATCGCGACCCTACGGCAATGTCTGCTGGCGATGAGCAAGAGGCAGAGAGGCATGCCGAGGTTCCCATGCTGAGGAAGCATGCTACGAGCATGGACGTCGTCGACGAATGGGAGGCGAAGCAGATGCGGTCACCGCGCCCCTCGGTGGCGTCGCCGGTCTCATCCCCACCTGCTACGGGCGTGTTTGAGCAAGCCAGGCGGTCCGAGGAGCGGGCTTGCACCCGTGCATCGCCGGGACCAGCGCCAGCGTGTGACTCACAACAGGAGGATGCCCCGCCTATTGCTTCGGTCGACGTGTCCCGAGCAAAAGGTTGCGGTGACCCATAGGTCAGGCAGGAGCCGATTGGGACGACTCTGCCCCGGGCTAAAGTGACGGATGATGTGGTGGAGCTACCGGCGCCATCGCGGGACCTGGCATTGGTCTAGTCAGAGGTAGGACCCTCCAGCAGGCTAGAGGAGACTGACCTGGTGTGGCCCTATCCTGGGGACCGACCAAGGTTTGGTTCGTCCATTAGGATTCACAGGAGTGCCAGCTTAGGACATCCTCGGGGGTGGGGGGAGAGGACTTGCCATGGAGTCCAATGTTGCCAAGCTATCAGTGAAGCTTAAGGATGCCCAGGAGCAGGTTAAGTCTATCCAGCAGTTGGTCAAGGTCAACCTGCAGCTCACTAGGGTGGTGAGTTTCCCGCATTTATCCTTGACCCCTTGGTTTCTCCTTGGTTGCCTTAGCATGTTTGCTTCTTGTTTTTGTAGGGTCTGCAGGAGATGTCATCCCGCAAGTCCTGTTTCCTCCGGATGGAGCATGCCTAGATGGCCAAGCTTGAGCGTCAGCTGGAGTCCGCCCGTTGCGAGTCCTAGGATCGAGTGGCCGAGGTGACCACGGTGCGGGCGGAGGAGCAGTGTGTGGCGGAGCAAACGACCGCCCCCGAGCGAGGCCTTGAGGCTTCAAAGGCCCGCTAGGCAGAGACCGAGGGAGAGCTATAGAAATCCCTAGCGGACACTGAGGCGGCACTCCAAAAATCCCTAGAGACCCTTGAGTCAGAGCGGAATGCCCTAGAGTCAGAGCAGAATGCCCTGGAGTCGGCGCGAAAGGCCCTGTAGTCGGAGTGAAAGGCCCAGTCGAAGGTAGACCAGGAAGTGCTCACGCTTTAGGGCTAGGTGACGGGGACAGAGAAGGCAAACGCCCGGCTGTGTGAGCAGGTGGCCAAACAGGCAGAGGGACTCCCCACCCTCGAGAACTTCCACCTCGGTATGTACCTTCTCTATTTTTTGTCATGTTGGTTTTTTCCTTTAGCTTGTTTCTGAGCTTGTCACCCACCTTCCAGAGCTGGGCGGAAAGGTGAAGTCATTGGAGCAGGACCTGGAGACAGTCAAGGCGACGTTTGGCTAGAATGCAGAGGCGCTAGCCAAGTCTCTTGAGGAGCGACATGGTCTCGAAGGAGAACTTGACTAGATCCACAATGCTGCCTAGCTCATCTTCTCGGAGGTCTTCAGGTCGGTGCTAAGTACCAGCGCGCCTGTCATCTAGCTGGCGAAGGTTCTAGATGAGGTCTGGGCTCTCATTACACATGAGCTATTCTATGGAGCATCGAGGGTGTTGACTTTGGTGGCGACGTACCACTCAAACATAGACTTCACCACTATCTGCAGCGAATATGCTGATGGCTTGAGCACGGAGGACATCCAATCGCTCGGGGAGAGCTTGCTGACGCACGCAAGGTTGGTGGTAGATCAAATCACTTCATAGTGAGTGATGGATGCCCACCATGAGGACATGGATGGAAGCATGCGTTAGGGGGACATCGCCCAGCTTGCGAATGGTGTGGAGCCTGGGTCAGAAGTGGACATCGCCCCACCTTTAATCGAGCCAAATATCGTCTAGCCGGGGAGTGAGCAGCCCATGCCTTCACCGGTCGTACCGACAGTAGATGCCATCGGGCAGGCCCAATAGCTTGTTAAGTATAAGTAGTTTAGCAGATATGAAAGGTTTCAGTTCGTGGGGGAGCCCCCGTGTAAACGTTCTCGTGTACTCAATGACCACAATCGGTTTTATTTTTTGTGATGGAGTCACTCCGTTCGAGGAAGCTTGTGCCTTTTGTTCCTTAGTTTTACCTTAGCATAATTTTGTTTTTATTCTTTCTTTTCCATACTTGCCCATTCGTCCCATAGGCTGCAACCTTAGGAGCCTAGGCGTGGCCTACGGGGCTCAGCTGCTCGTAACCGTAGGTAGAGGCGGGGTGCGATCGGTCGGAATATTTTAAAGCGAATCTATAGAAGACAATTTAAAGGAATGAACTACCCTTTTGTTTGGGTAGGTAGGAGTTTTACCATATGATAGTAAACAAAAAGAGAGGTAGTAGTGCACCCTCGTGGAGCCCCCGAGTAACCCGGGCCGAAAGTGTTCTGGTCGGGGCGCTTTTATAGGAGCAAATGTTAAGTAAACAATGGTAAGACTGAATTTTAGGGGAAGAAACAACATAGCTATTCCAAGCGCCGGTTAGAACATTGTTGTTGTCATCCTTTAGTCAGTAGGCATCCTATCAGATCACCTCGACGTTCAGTCGTTCAGATCCTTGCCTGCTACGCCCCCTTTCTTGGCCATTGCTTCTTCGTCTTTTTCTTCCTTCGGCCCGCCGACCTGTCGCAGAAGGTGCTTGAGGAGCTCATAGTCCTTGTAAAGGTGTTTGATGGGGTAGGCATGGTTGGTGCATGGGCTCTCCTTGAGCTCATGGAAGTGGCCCAAAAGGTCCTGCTGGGGCTGCTTGCCCGTGTGATCAGCTGTGGCGACCAACATGGAGCTGGCTGGTCAACGGTGATTTTTTTGTTCTTTTCCCCCTCTGCATGGAGGGTCCCTCGTCCTGATCCTGGCGCTTGGCCTTGCCTTTGCCTCAGCCTCCATTGGAGCACTACGGGAGCGACGCTCTCTGAATGCGTCAGACAAAGGCCCATGGTCCCGGGCCATCTGGGCTAGGACTCCCAGTGCGGATGCTGCTGCAAGCATCTTGGTTCGGCCCGAGCCGCTCATGTATAGGCGGTTAGTGCAGAGCAGTCGCTAAGTCAAGATGAGGTGCAGATGTAGCCTCCTATGCCGTGCTCGGCGACTGTTGCGGTGAGCGGGTGGAGCAATTCATCTGGTGTGTCCCAACTCCCCTGGTGGTGAGAGAGGCCGTGAGTCGGTGTCGCGATGCGGAGCTCTCTGCCTGTCGAACGACGGTGGTCTCCACTAGTGTCCGAAGGTTCCGGTGGATCGCCTATTCCTGGGGGTCGTTCAGCTCGGGAAGGCCACGCAGAAGCATTACCGTAGCGACGATGTTATGATTGGCCCGAGCGAACTATGGGGGATCATTCCTCCTATCCATGGTGTTGCGCTGGACCCAACGAGCGTGACCTCGGGCATCGCTTGCTGGTTTATGCGCATGGAGCGCAGTGTGGGGCGCCGAGCACGCTGGCGCAGTCGGCGGCTAGTTCAGCCGTTGTTGTCATAGCTCCTCGCTATGCTCCTGTGTGAGCGTGGGGGTCTCTGCATGAGGGTCCGGAGGGGTGTGAGTCTGCAAGGACTTCGTTACCACCGGTGGCTATCCTAGGACGGACGGTGGCTAGGTGCCACATCGCCGATGCTAGAGCCATCACTCTCAACATCGTCATCCATGAAAGCTCTAGTTTGGTTTTGGTTAATTGATGAAACCCTAAGTGCTAACCTAGTTTATCAAGATGATTATGAGATAGGTAGCACTACTCCAAGTGATAAAGCAATGGCGAAGATTATGACAATGGTAATGGCATGGTGATGGTCAAATGCTTAAACTTGGAAAAGAAGAAAGAGAAAAACAAAAGGCTCAAGGCAAAGGTATAAAATGTAGGAGCCATTTTATTTTAGTGATCAAGACACTTAGTGAGTGTGATCACATTTAGGATAGATAGCCAAACTATTAAGAGGAGTGAAACTCGTATCGAAATGCGGTTATCAAAGTACCACTAGAAACTCTAATTCATTGCATACGCATTTAGGATCTAGTGGAGTGCTAACACCCTTGAAAATGTTTGTGAAAATATGCTAACACATGTGCACAAGGTGATACACTTGGTGGTTGGCACATTTGATCAAGGGTGAAGGAGATTGAGTCAAAAAGGAGTTAGTCACGCTGGTTACAGAGTGACCGGACGTGTCCGGTATTTTGGCGGCAGACTCAGCGATCGGACGCGTCCGGTGTGAATTAGAAAAGGCAGCAGACGGTAGAGCAGCCGATCGAACACTGGCAGTGTCTGGTCCGGTACCACCGAACACGTCTGGTCAGGCGTATTTGCTTACTGTACTCCACCGGACGCTGCGGCTCAGCGTCCGGTCATTTGTGACTCTACGTCTGGTGTGAGCGTCCGGTTGTCAGTAGAAGGGGCAGCAACGGCTAAGTTTGATTTGAACTAGACACATGGTAGTCTGGGGCTACCGAACATGTCCGGTATGCCGACCGGACATGTCCGGTATTCACGACCGGAGCATCCGGTGCTGTGTCCGGTGCAGTGTGACTGGAGCGTCCAATCGACGCGCAGTCAGCACGTTTTTTCATCCAATGGCTCTATTTGATAGCGGCTTCTATTTAAAGCCCCTTGGCTGGCTCAAGCCACAACTTTTGCACATTTTCATTGACATAGCAACCTTGTGAGCTTAGCCAAAGCCCTCCCAGTCATCTCCATTATTGATCCATCATCATTGTGAGATTGGGAGAGAATCCAAGTGCATTGCTTGAGTGATTGCATCTAGAGGCACTTGGTATTCATGTTGCACTACGGATTTCGCTTGTTACTCTTGGTGGTTGCCACCACCTAGATGGTTGGAGCAGCGGTGGAGGATTGGCACGAGTTGGTGATTGTTCGTGGCCATCTTCGGTGATTGTGAGAGGAGTTGTACCTTCCTTGATGGAGTGCCAAAAGGTAACTCTAGTAAATTGCTCGTGTCATTGAGTTACCTCACTTGTGGGTTGGTTCTTGCAGTGTCCTATCATGTGGACGAGGTTTGTGAAACACCTCTTAGCCACCGAACCACCAAGTGTTGGTCGACACAACGGGGACTAGCATGTTGGCAAACACGTGAACCTCGGGAGAAAAATCGGTTGTCTCTTGTCATTTGCATTCTCCCGGTGATTGGCTTAATCTTCATCTTGTGATTGGTTCATCCCTCGACACGTCGGTATAATCACCCTACTCACTTATTTATATTCTTGCAAACTAGTTGATACAAGCTCTTTAGTGTAATTAGAATTGAGAGCTTGCTTTATTGTTTACATTCATCTAGTAGAGCTCTTTAGAGTAGCAAGTTTGTGTGCCTAAGTACTCATTACAACTAGAATTGTTGATAGGTAGCTTGCAACCCTTGTAGAGCTAGAGCAAGTTTGCATTACGCTATTTGTCATACTAATCAAATTGCTCTAGTTGATTTGTAGATTTTTAAATAGGCTATTCACCCCCTGTCTAGCCATATTAGGACCTTTCAAGTGATATCGTAGCCGTGGTCACCGTTTGATTGAAGGCTTAACAACCTCGGTGTCAAATTATGGCTCAAGTTGTGTTCAACCATGTGGGGGGCAAACCACCGTTCTTTGATGGCAAATGCTATGATTATTGGAAGAGAAAGATGAGGATGTATCTTGGTTCAATCAATGATCAAGTATGGGAAGTGACCGAGAATGACTATGCTATCATTGATCCCGATGATCCAACCAGCCAAGATAAGATCAACAAGCAATGCAATATAATGGCTCTCAACACCATATACAATGCCATTGATTCCAAGGTGTTTGAGCAAATCAAGAATTGTGAAAGAGCAAATGAGGTGTGGAAGAGATTGGAGGAAACATATGAGGGCACACCGGTGGTGAAGAGTGCCAAGTTGTATATCCTCAAGGATAAATTGACAAGCTTCAAGATGAAGGAAGATGAGAGCATTCCAGAGATGTTCCATCTGTTGCAAGTGATTGTCAATGATTTGAAGGCATTGGGAGAGAAGATCAAGGATGATGATGTCTCTCATCGGTTCTTGATGTGCCTACCTCCAAGATTTGAGATGTTGAGATTGCTCATCATAAGAGGAGGATTGAAGGAGATTACCCCCAACCAAGTACTAGGTGATGTCATGATCCAAGAGACATACCGTGTGGAAAGGGAGGGGGATGACAAGGATGACAAGAAGGAAGAAGAAGATAAGAAGAAGAAGAGTATAGCATTCAAGGCTAGCTCATCATCATCCAAGAACAAGGGCAAGTCCAAGATAGAATCAAGTGATGATGATGATCTTAGTGATATTGATGATGAAGCTATGGCCCTATTTGTCCGCAAGATGGGAAAATTCATGAGAAGAAGGGATATGGTGCAAGAAAGAGAAGAGATCACACCAAGAGCAAAGAGTATGTGAGAAGATGCTACAATTGCAAGAGCCCCGATCATGTTGTAGCGAATTGTCCCTACAATAGTGATAATGATGAAGATGAGAAGAAGAAGCACAAGAAAGATAAGAATGAAAAGAAGGAGAAGAAGGAGAAGAGAATGACCTTCCAAAAGAAGAAGAAGGGTGGAGGCTATGTAGTCACATGGGATAGTGATGGCTCATCGGATAGTGATAACTCTAGTGATGATGGCAAGAAGTCTATCAAGAGAGCACTAGCAAGCATCGCCATCAACAACAAGCCCTCCATCTTTGACACTTCATCAACATGCCTCATGGTAAAGCTTACCATGGTAAAATATGATGTGAGTGATGATGAATGTGAAAGTGATGCTTGTAGGAGTGATGACGATGACGAGGAGTACTCAAAGGAGGAGCTTATGGACTTGTGCAAAGAATTGAACAAGAAAGTAAAATTTCTTGAACAATCCTTTGATGAGCTCAATGCTACTCATGAGAGGCTAATGGAAGCCCATGAGAAGCTTGGCAAAGCTCACTCTAAGCTTGAAAAGGCTCACTCCTCTCTTATTGAGCAAGTCAAAGTAGAGAAAGCCAAGAAGGAGCAAGTGATCATATCATATGATGTGGGACTAACATGTGATCTTATTGATGAATCTATTTTTGTTGCTCCCACTAACACTTCTTATAGCACTATCACTTCCACTTCACCCTTGAGTGATGGTCTCACTTGTGACAACTCACTAAAAGTGGAAAATGAGACCCTCAAGAAGGAGGTGAATGAGCTCACTCATGCCTTAGGCAATGCCTATGGTGGAGATGCCCGCTTGCTAAAGTGCTTGGGTAGCCAAAAGTTTTCTCTCAACAAAGAGAGATTAGGCTATACCCTCAAGAAAGGCAAGGCGGCCTTTGCCACTCCCAAAGTTAGCTTTGTGAAGGGCAATAGTCGGTTTTACAATAGATGCAAGCAAGTTGGGCATATAGAGCAAAATTGCAAGACTAACAAGAACAAGCTACCTAATGTATCCTCAATCAAATTTGAATCTTGTTACATGCTTTATAAGGGTGCCAATGGTGTGAAGGCTAAGTTCATTGGTACACCAATAGTGGGCCCAAAGAAGAAGGCTATTTGGGTACCAAAGACCTTGGTGACTAACCTACAAGGACCCAAGCAAGTTTGGGTACCTAAAAAGAATTGATCTTTTTTGTAGGTAAATTATAAAGCCAAAGGAAGGCATTGGATGCTTGATAGTGGATGCACACAACACATGACCGGTGATCCAAGAATGTTCAATTCAATCAATGAAAGCAAGAGCAATGGGATTGATAGTATCACATTTGGTGACAATGGCAAAGGCAAGGTCAAAGGGCTTGGTAAGATTGCAATATCCAATAATTTGAGCATTTCCAATGTGCTACTAGTAGAGAGCTTGAACTTCAACCTATTGTCGGTAGCTCAATTGTGTGATCTTGGTTTCAAGTGCATATTTGGTGTGGATGATGTAGAGATCATAAGTGTAGATGGCTCTAACTTGATATTCAAAGGATTTAGATATGCGAATTTATACTTAGTTGATTTCAATGCTAGAGAAGCTCAATTGTTAACATGTTTGATCACTAAGTCTAGCATGGGTTGGTTATGGCATAGAAGGCTTGGTCATGTTGGAATGAAACAATTGAACAAGTTGATTAAGCATGACTTAGTTAGAGGCTTGAAAGATGTTACATTTGAGAAGAATAAGCTATGTAGTGCATGTCAAGCTAGAAAGCAAGTTGGTAACACACATCCCAAGAAGAGCATGATGAGCACATCCAAGGCATTTGAGTTAATGCACATGGACTTGTTTGGACCAACCACATACACTAGCATTGGTGGAAACAAATATGGATTTGTGATTGTGGATGATTTCACTAGATACACATGGGTATTCTTTCTTGTTGACAAGAGTGATGTGTTTGCAACATTCAAATCATTTGTCAAAGGCATTCACAATGAGTTTGAAACAAAAATCAACAAAGTTAGAAGTGACAATGGAAGTGAGTTCAAGAACACTAGAATTGATGAGTTATGTGATGAATTTGGAATTAGACATCAATTCTCGGCCAAGTATACTCCTCAATCAAATGGGCTAGTTGAAAGAAAGAATAGAACCTTGATTGATATGGCAAGATCAATGTTGAGTGAATACAATGTGAGTCATTCATTTTGGGCCAAAGCAATCAACACGGCTTGCTACTATAGCAACCGACTCTATTGTCACCCCATGATGGAGAAAATACCTTATGAGCTATTGAATGGAAGAAAGCCCAACATAGCATACTTTTGGGTTTTTGGTTGTAAATGCTATATATTGAAGAAAGACACTAGATTAAGCAAGTTTAAAAAGAAATGTGATGAAGGTTTCTTGCTTGGTTACTCCACTACTAGCAAAGCTTATCGAGTTTGGAATTTGGCTAGCGGTACTCTTGAAGAGGTTCATGATGTGGAGTTTGATGAAACAAATGGTTCCCAAGAGGAAAATGAGAATCTAAATGATGTAAGAGGCACTCAATTGGTCAATGCAATGAAGAAAATGGACATTGGTGAGTTAAGGCCTAGAGAGGTGATTGATGTTGAAGATGACAAGAATCAAGTGCTCTCTAACTCAAATGTGCAAGCTAGTGGTTCTCATGATCAAATCCAAGCAAGCACTAGTGATGGCAATGTGCAAGATCAACAAATGGCTAGTTCATCATCTCAACCAAGTGATCAATCAAATGCTAGCAATCAAGTGCAAGTGTTTCAACCAACCAATGTTGCAAGAGATCATCCATTGGACACTGTCATTGGTGATATTTCAAGAGGTGTGCAAACAAGATCAAGATTGGCTTCATTTTGATAGCATTTCTCATCTGTGTCATCCATTGAACCTAAGAAGATTGATGACGCTTTGAAGGATGTTGATTGGATCAATGCTATGCATGAAGAGCTAAACAACTTCACAAGAAACCAAGTATGGGATTTATTTGAGAGGCCTAAGGTTCATAATATGATTGGAACTAAGTGGGTCTTTCAGAACAAGCAAGATCAAGATGGGATAGTAATAAGGAACAAAGCAAGATTAGTGGCTCAAGGTTACACTCAAGTTAAAGGTCTTGACTTTGGAGAAACATATGCCCCGGTTGCAAGATTGGAAGCAATTAGGATCTTGCTAGCTTATGCTTGTGCCCACAACATCAAGTTGTATCAAATGGATGTGAAGAGTGTATTTCTCAATGGGTACATCAATGAGCTTGTGTATGTTGAGCAACCTCCCGGTTTTGAAGATGAGATGAAACCCAACCATGTCTACAAGTTGAGAAAGGCTTTGTATGGATTGAAACAAGCACCTAGAGCATGGTATAAGAGATTAAGGGATTTCCTACTCTCTAAGGGATTCAAGATGGGAAAGGTTGACACCACTCTCTTCACCAAGAAGCTTGGAAATGACTTATTTGTAATGCAAATCTATGTTGATGATATCATCTTTGGATCAACAAATCAAGAATTTTGTGAGGAGTTTGGCAAGATGATGGCAAGTGAGTTTGAGATATCTATGATTGGAGAGCTTAGTTACTTCCTTGGCCTTCAAATCAAGCAAATGAAGAATAGCACATTTGTGAGTCAAGGCAAGTATATCAAGGACATGCTCAAGAAGTTTGAAATTGATGAGAGTAAAGCTATTAGTACACCAATGGAGACAAGTGGAAGCTTAGATAGTGATGCTAGTGGTAACATGGTGGATCAAAAGATGTATCGGTCTATGATTAGAAGCCTACTCTATGTGACCGCATCAAGACCAGATGTGATGTTTAGTGTATGCATGTGTGCTAGATTTCAAGCCTCACCAAGAGAAAGTAATTTGAAGACAACTAAGAGAATATTGAGGTACTTGAAGCATACACAACATGTTGGATTATGGTATCCCAAAGGAGCAAGATTTGAGTTGATTTGATATTCGGATTCTGATTATGAGAGATGCAAAGTTGAAAGAAAGAGCACATCGGGCACATGTCAACTATTGGGAAGATCACTTGTATCTTGGTCATCAAAGAAGCAAAATAGTGTAGCACTTTCAATCGCCGAAGCGGAGTACATTTCGGCCGGTAGTTGTTGTGCTCAATTACTTTGGATGAAGACTACCTTGAGTGACTTTGGAATCAAGTTCAAACAAGTGCCATTGCTATGTGACAATGAAAGTGCCATAAAGCTCACCAACAACCCGGTTCAACACTCAAGAATAAAGCATATTGATGTCCATCATCATTTCATAAGATATCACCAACAAAAAGGGGATATTTGCATAGAGAGTGTGGGCACCGAAGATCAACTTGTCGACATATTCACAAAGCCACTTGATGAGAAGAGGTTTTGCAAGCTAAGGAATAAATTGAACATACTTGACTTCTCCAATATGTGTTGATGCACCCCCCAATTTATATGACATGCCTCTCCTTCGAGCAATCCAAGGTAAAAGTTGATTGGCATGGCATACATCCTTGCTAAGGACATGATTAGTGCATCTAGACATATTTCATATTTGAATAGGCTCATTCATGAAAATCAAATGAATTTGATGCTTGTATGGTACCACTATTGCTTGTATGTTTGAAATGATCTAGTGGTAGCATATGACATGTTTATGGGCTTGCAAACCTAGTGTTTGATTTAGAAAATGAGCTATACGTGTTTAACTCAACATGGTACAAGATAACCCTTAATTGGAGGTGTGAAGAAGCTTATCCTTGGATCAAACTGAGTTAAATATCTTTTACAAGTAATCTAGATTGAACCAAATTGGTAAAATGATCCTCATTTCATATGGTTTCACCCCAACCTATCTATAATTTGAGGTCACCTTTTGTGCTAATCATTGACATTGATAATCCTACCCTATCTATACTTTAAGCCTTTGTGGTCATTGATGACAAAGGGGGAGAAATAGTGTACAAAGATAGTGAAACAAAGGGGGAGAGATAATATATGACAAAGGAAGTGGATCAATTAAAATTTTGAGCATACAAATAGGGGGAGCAAGCTCATGAACTTGTATGGTAAATTTGTATGTGCATTACATATGTTTGCTTGCATGGCATAAATTTTTAATATCCATGCTTGTGTGGTGCATGCTAGTTGTAGGTTTGAATGATGAAATAAAAAACTAGCATGCATAGGCTAAAATAACTAGACCTATGTTCATTCTATGGAAACTAGACCCTTATTTGTAATATTGATCTCATGGGGTATTCTAGTTTTTGTGTATGTCTAGTTACTAATGGTGCTAAGGATGGTACAATGGTGCACTCCGATTAGTATCACGCTTCAAAGGTCCATCTCTTATACCTTAGCATCATTTGATAGAAATTGACTCCTATATTTCCTATCTAATCATATGTGCAAAGCTTCAATCTAAACTCTTAGCACATATATAGGGGGAGCAATTGCTATCATATGGAGTTCATGAAACTTGCCTATATCCTTTACACATGGTAAATATGCTTGGGCAAGCAACATGGATTCAAATGTACTTTAATTCATATCTTTGTATAAGGGTTGTCATCAATTACCAAAAAGGGGAGATTGAAAGCTCTAGTTTGGTTTTGGTTAATTAATGAAACCCTAAGTGCTAACCTAGTTTATCAAGATGATTATGAGATAAGTAGCACTACTCCAAGTGATGAAGCAATGGCGAAGATCATGACAATGGTGATGGTCAAATGCTTAAACTTGGAAAAGAAGAAAGAGAAAAACAAAAGGCTCAAGGCAAAGGTATAAAATGTAGGAGCCATTTTGTTTTAGTGATCAAGACACTTAGTGAGTGTGATCACATTTAGGATAGATAGCCGTACTATTAAGAGGAGTGAAACTCGTATCGAAATGCGGTTATCAAAGTGCCACTAGAAGCTCTAATTCATTGCAAACGCATTTAGGATCTAGTAGAGTGCTAACACCCTTGAAAATGTTTGTGAAAATATGCTAACACATGTGCACAAGGTGATACACTTGGTGGTTGGCACATTTGAGCAAGGGTGAAGGAGATTGAGTCAAAAAGGAGTTAGTCGCGCTGGTTACATAGTGACCAGACGCGTTCGGTATGTGATCGGACACGTCCGGTATTTTGGCTACAGACTCAGCGACCGGACGCGTCCGGTCGCGGTGTGATTTAGAAAAGGCAGTAGACGACAGAGCAGCTGATCAGACGCTGGCAGCATTCGGTCCAGTACCACCGGACGCGTCCGGTCGGGCGTGGTTGCTTACTGTACACCACCAGACGCTGCGGCTCAGCGTCTGGTCATTTGTGACTCTGCGTCTGGTGTGAGCGTTCGGTTGTTAGCAGAAGGGGCAGCAATGGCTAAGTTTGATTTGAACTAGACATGTGGCAGTCTGGGGCTACCGAACATGTCCGGTATGCCGACCGGATGCGTCCGGTGCTGCGTCCGGTGCAGTGTGATCGGAGCGTCCGGTCGACGCGCAGTCAGCATGTTTTTTCAGCCAACGGCTCTATTTGATGGGGGCTTCTATTTAAAGCCCCTTGGCTGGCTCAAGCAACAACTTTTGCACATTTTCATTGACATAGCAACCTTGTGAGCTTAGCCAAAGCCCTCCCACTCATCTCCATCATTGATCCATCATCATTGTGAGATTGGGAGAGAATCCAAGTGCATTGCTTGAGTGATTGCATCTAGAGGCACTTGGTATTCGTATTGCGCTACGAATTTCGCTTGTTACTCTTAGTGGTTGCCACCACCTAGATGGTTGGAGCAGCGGTGGAGGATTGGCACGAGTTGGTGATTGTTCGTGGCCATCTTCGGTGATTATGAGGGGAGTTGTACCTTCCCCGGTGGAGTGCCGAAAGGTAACTCTAGTAAATTGCTTGTGTCATTGAGTTATCTTACTTGTGGGTCAGTTCTTGCGGTGTCCTATCGTGTGGACAAGGTTTGTGAAACACCTCTTAGCCGTCGAACCACCAAGTGTTGGTCGACACAACGGGGACTAGCGTGTTGGCAAACACATGAAACTCGAGAGAAAAATCGGTTGTCTCTTGTCATTTGTATTCTCCTAGTGATTGGCTTAATCTTCATCTTGTGATTGGTTCATCTCTCGACATGTCGGTATAATCACCCTACTCACTTATTTACATTCTTGCAAACTAGTTGATACAAGCTCTTTGGTGTAATTAGAATTGAGAGCTTGCTTTATTATTTACATTCATCTAGTAGAGCTCTTTAGAGTAGCAAGTTTGTGTGCCTAAGTAATCATTGCAACTAGAATTATTGATAGGTGACCTACAACCCTTGTAGAGCTAGAGCAAGTTTGCATTATACTATTTGTCATACTAATAAAATTGCTCTAGTTGATTTGTAGATTTTTAAATAGGCTATTCACCCCCCCTCTAGCCATATTAGGACCTTTCAATCCATGAGGTCGAGGAAACAGGTGGGAGCATAGCTCGCCATCCCCATGAGTTTGGACGTGAGAGGTGGCGGCGCTGGCCTCCTTTGGAGCCCCTAGGCGTACGCATCCGTGGGAGATGTGAGGCCGTAGGAGAACCAGTCGTATGGCGGTCACGGTGGGGACAACAGGGTCCCTCCAGATAACAGCATGTTCATTACTCTCAGCGGGGTTTAAGCAGAGAGTTTGCTTAGAATAAAGCGCAGATGCCTCATCGTTGAAGTCGTCGTGCATCCCAGAGCCGACGGAGGGTGCCCCTTCGACGGGTGCCGGAACAAGTGCCTCCTTGCGGAGGTGTAGTATGCTGAGCCAATCAACGATAAAGTCTAGGCTTCCAAAGAGGAAGGCCTGGGATAGCTTGGAGACGGGTGGAACCAACATCCCAATAGGTGGGAGTGCAGGAAACTCCAGTGAGCCGAAGCGAGTCATATCGCCTGAGCTCGCCATGGTGAAGGTGGTGGAAAAGTAGGCCATCCGATGACCAAAAAGTGTTGAACGTACAACGTCTTCTCCACGGACAGCGCCAACTATCGATGCAGAAAGTGACCAATACGTAAATATTTGTAGTTTTGACGTACGTTGTGATCGGAGGTGGCCTAGCACTCAATGACATAGGGTTTATACTGGTTCAGGCAACATGCCCTATGTCCAGTTTGAGTCGGTTGATGACTTTATTCCTGAGTCCAGGTGCTCGAAGTTTGCAGTGGGGTTACAAACGAGAAGGAGAAAGATGAGGGGTACAAGAGGTCCGGTTGGACTCCGGTCGGAAGGGCCGAGAGTGACGGAAGCCCCGCTATGAGCTAAGTGTTCGAGCGTGTGCTCGTGGTTTGAACCTGGTGGTTCTGTTGTTGTGTAGTAGTGAACTTGATCGATCTAATGAATCTACCTATTGGAAGAGAGCGCATCCCCTTTTATAGATGAAGGGGATGGCCTTATAAGTGAGAGGGAGAGAGTACGTTCGCTGCTAAGTCTTGCTTCCCACGCCGGTGGGTACAAGATAATGGTAGGCGCCCACAACACTGTTGAATGTCAGATGCAGGTGCGAGGTTGCGTCGTCTTCTTTAGGTATGGAAGATATCGGTATCTGCTATACTGTTGATGCCAGAGGCAAGTGAGGGGTTTTACTGTGTTTGCCTGCTACGATAAATGTCGGCGCCCACAACACTATCAATGCCTCAGAGGCACATGGGGGAGCGTTACCATATTTGTCTGGTATGGGAGTTGATGGCGCCTACAATACTATAGGAAAAATGTAGGCTCCTACAACACTGCTTGGGATTTATCATGCCAAGGAGGTCACAGGGTACTATCTTGTAGGTGTACAAGGTACGGTCTTTGGTATTGCGATTGACTTTGAGTGCCCTGCCTTACCTTCTCCATCTGTTTCCTGGTCCCTATCGAGCGGGCGTCCCCGGTCGGCTAGTCCTAGTCGACTCTGATTGCACTAGTCGGAGAGGAGTTGTAAGCAGGGGTTCGATGTATCTCCGGTCGAAGAAGTAGGTCGGAGTCAGAAGTGGTGTTGGGCTAGGCCTTCCGGTCGAAGAGGCCGTCCGGAGGCGGGCTAGAGACCGAAGCGAGCGCTCCGGCCGAAGAAGCGGGCGTCGTTCCTCCTCGGCCAGACCCTCCGGTCAGAGATTTGGACCGCCCTTCTGGCCTGTTGTTTAGGTACTTGGGCCGGCCCAAGAGCTGTGCATTGTTAACAGCATTTGTTTGCTGGGCCAATCTTTTGCCAGGAAGCTGGTCCATGAGGGACCTCGGGTTTATGAACCCGACAAAAAGTGAACAAGCTTGCATAGGCACGACATCAAAATCAGCATAATCATGATATGATTCGATAGAAAAAATGCACACGAGTAAATTGTGTTACCTTTGCCTTACCACTATTGTTGAACCACTGAACATGGTATGAATGTGGAAGAGCACGTGTAGATAAACCAAGGGTCTTGACAAGCTTAGAACTTACCAATTTATTGCTGCTCCCTTCATCAAATATGGTACAAACATAGAAATTATTGACAATGAGGAACATTTGAAACAAATTATGGCGTTGTAGCTTGTCTACCGGCTCAACTTGTATACACAAAACACGCTGAACAAGGATTGATTTGTAGTTTATAGTGCATGCCACATTATCAATTTTTTCTGATCAGATTTGATAGATGGAACGTCAAAATTCAAGTTCGTATGCGAAAACTAGACCAGTTTTAAGAACTGACTCCAAATTAGAGGACAAAACGGGAACAATACGCGTAAAAGTTATTACGACGGCTATGGATAGATGCAAACAGTGGAGACAAGTGTAACAAAATAGATGTCGTGGGCTAGGGTTTGATGGATACAAAGAAAACACAGCAAGACTTGAAGGTGTTCATGGATTATGATAAAAAACAAAGGGAAAGACACAAACTGGACTAAAAACGATCTAAAACTAGCAACCAGAACTTGCCCTAAGACACAAACTCAACAACGCGAAACAGAGACAAAATTGCACGGCACAATGAGGTTATAGGACAAAGAATATGTGGTGGTGTATATATATATATTTTGGCTTTTTGTGGACTATTGGTAATGCAAAAACTGTAGCAATCTAAAAGGGAAAATAAAAGTATACCTAACGGGCAACAAGGGCTCTGATACCACTTGATGTAGAAAAGGCCTGATCTTCTAATAGGTATGATAGCGTCGATTGGTGGAGACTTGACGTTCACGATCTAGGCTTCGAACCAAGACTGATTTGGACCCCCGCAATCGTTACACCACTGCTCCGTTGGTTATCAACCACGCGAACGCGATTGACCTCGCCGAGAATGCTTTCCTACAAGCGAATGGGATGAACGCAATCTGAAATTGCAAATAAATATGAGCCTTATGATAACGAGAAGGAGTTCAAGCCTTTATTCGAAAGGACTAATCGTTATAGGCGAACAAGATCAAGAACAGGGGCCCTGGTTCACAGTAAGTGACCTTGGCGGCATAGTTGTAGCAAAACGATGTCTGTTTCATAAGGAAATCAAGAACTAAACAAAACCCCAAACCCTAAGGAGAGCGACGGCTGCTAATTATAGAGTCTTGGGTGTCACCCCCTGGACGCGCCCCCTAATGGGCATAAACACGATACACGGTCCAATGGACCAAAAGACGGTGTCGCAACACCCTGATAGATTCTGGATGATGACTTGTTTTGATGATCCCTATTGATTCCGAAGGGATTTTGACGTGGGACCAGTTGAATTGGCTTCCTTATCTAATTATCTTTCCATCCATATATAGATCATTATAAACGAAGCCCAAACGCACCCGCGTGACCAGTTTTATGACAGACTGGTCCTGGAGCCCGAGATGGGCTCCAACTTCAGTTGGACTAGGCCTCTACCATAAGAAAGATGAATTGGATATCCATGCTGGACCTCCTCCTCTCCTTGGCTTGTATGTGATGATGTAGTGATGTACTCATCAGCTAGGGTGCCATGGGCCGCCTCTGGCCATGCCGCCAATGTCCGCAAGCACAGCTTGGTCCACTGCTACTCCTGTGCCGCCTGGCCACCGCTCCTCTAGCGAGATTCGGCCGAAGCCACTACTCCTCTACTCCTTTGCTACGCCACAGGAAGGAGCCAATGTGAGAAAATTGAAATAGAGAATTTCCAGAGATCCCTATGTAAACCCGTGACTCACATGAAAAGTGTTTTTGTACTATGGTTTAGTTTCAAGAAAGTTTAGGGGCCTTCGTGCAAGTGTGCCATCGTGCCTAGGCTTGTCCGCGCGTGGGCCAACCGCTTCCGGGTGCTGGGCCGCCTGCCCGCCTAGGCTGTTCGTGCCTGCGCCGCGTGTGGCCCCGCTTGCTGTGGCCGCACTCGTGCTCCGCCCTCGCTTGGGCTGCGTGGGCCACCAGCCTCCTCTGGGCCATGTGCGCGCGTTTCACGCTGGGCCGAGACCGAGCCCAGTGCAACCCTTTTTCCTTTTTCTTATTTACAGAAACTTCTTAAATCCACCAAAAAGTGTAGAAAATCACAAAAATGCCAAACCAATTTTGTTAAGTTTTTTAAATCATGATCTATCTATTAGCATATTTGGTTCATCTAGTTTTAAAAGGTTTCTAGGGTTGCTCTAATTATTTTAAAACATTTAATATTGTTAAAGTGTGAACTTGTGGATTTTTTTGTGAGGAAATGGTCATAGTGTTGACTCTAAAAATTTTACAGTAAATTTCTAATATTATTAGCTGCTCAATATAATTTTTGTAGCTCCAGAATGATTAGTTTGCTAGATAGATATTGATGCCCTATTTCGAATAAAGATTAAATCGAGAGAATAGAATAAAAAAATAACTTGGGTTTGTATAACTAAAACACTTGTTGGGAAATGACACTTTCTCGACGATGTTGATACGTAGATTAGTACGTTAGTCATTAGAGCTAGCTTGTTAGTTTGTAGTATGTACTCTGTTTTAAGAGCTGTTGTTGTCTTGTTAATTAATTGTTGTATCATTGTAGGGTTGAGATGGCGACTAGAGGGAGGGTGAATAGTCATTTCTAAATTTAATCACGTTGGCTAACCAAAATAAAGTGCAGAATTAAAACTATTGGTTTAGCCAAGACTACACCCCTCTATCTATGTTCTCTAGCACCTTGCTAAGATCCTAATTAAGCAACAAAGGTGTCGGGGTAGCTAGAGCTCACCTAACCAATTCTAGAACCAAGGTCACCCAAACCTATGCCACTAGTATTTCAAGCAATGAGGGAGCTTCTACACATGCTAGTAAGCAAAAGCACAAAGCAAACTATGCTCATTATCAATGCTCAATAACAAGGCAGCCAATGCCAAATTAGAGAGCGCAAATACTTAGCTACACAAACTAAGCAATGTGACTAACAAGGTTACACAAATCAAATTAGCCACGCAAGGGAGCTACTTCTATGCTACACAAGCAAGAAGGTAACTAGTGAGCTACACAAGCTAACTAATTACAAGAGCAACTACACAAGCATAATGTATATGAAAGTAATCACAAGTTTGTGTAAAGGGATTGCAAACCAACGGGAAGAACAAGGTTGACACGGTGATTTTCTCCCAAGGTTCACGTGCTTGCCAACACGCTATGTCCCCGTTATGTCGACCGCTCACTTGCTGGTTCGACGGCTAATTGGCATCACCCGCCAAGCCCGCACATCGGGCACCGTAAGAACCTACCCCGAAAGTGAGGGTAGCTCAATAACACGCTCAACTAGAGTTGCTCTTCGCGGCTCCCGCGGGGCGAGCATAATGCCCCTCACAAAAGCTCTTCTCTAGAGCACCGCACAAGCTTCTTCTGGGCTTCAACGGAGACCACCACCAAGCCATCTAGGAGGTGGCAACCTCCAAGAGTAACAAGCACCATTGGCTTGCAAGACGACCACCTAGTGCTACTCAATGCAACCTCACGATGCAATCGCACTAGAATTGCTCACTCACTCGATCGGATGAATCCTATCAAGCTCAAGTGAGTTAGAGGGCTCCCAAGCACTACCACATAAGCCACCAAGGCTCTAGTGTGCTCAGCAACTAGCCCAAGGCTGAGACCCCTTCTATTTATAGCCCCCACAAAAATAGAGTTGTTGTACCCCTTTACTGGGCACAGCTAGGCGTGACCAGATGCGCCGATCATATCGACCGGACATAGGACCTCAGCGTCCGGTCAACGGATGCTCGCCACGTGTTGCCTCCATTCAACCTCAGTCACTTGATCTCAACGGTCAAGTGATGACCGGACGCAGTAGTCGGATCACGACCGGACGTAGGACCCTAGCGTCCGATCACTTCTGGTAAGGTTCCACTCGTGATCGGACGTGTCCGGTTGGTCACGATCAGATGCAGCATCAGCGTCTGGTCCTTTCTCCTCTTTTCTGTGCTGCCACATCAGCAGGACCGAATGCACCTACCCAGCATTCGGTCATGAAGTGACCCAGCGTCCAGTCAAAGACCGACTCCTGTGCCTTCACTACTGCCATTGACCGAACGCAGGACCCAGCGTCCGGGACTCAGGAGCAGGGGCTTGGAGTCCAAGTTTGGATAGGGACCTAGACCCCATGATAGGAGGATAGTGGGTTGGTCTTGCTTGTGCCTGGGGTACAAGCAGGGCATGTGTTTTAGGGTACCCAGTTAGGATACATTGATTCGTGAATCGCCAGTGATCCGGTACGACTTATCTACAATCAAAGAACTGGAAGATGAAAAATGGTAAAATGATTCTGATTGCTTACCACTTGCTTGAAAGTAGCACAGGTGCTTAAATAGAATGGTTGGTTAATAAACTAATGTTGACTGCTAATAAAATTGAATATAAAGACGCACGTTTAGTAATGCTTCTGCAGATACAATAAATCCACAAGTCAGATAGCCTTGCATACCTTTGGAGTCTTTTCTTTCCTCCTATCGGGTAAGTCTTGCTTAGTACAATTGAGTACTCAGGGTTTTATTTCCCCCTATTGTAGGTGACAGGCTCAGAGATGATTCCTTTACACTGTGATCATAGTTTTTATTTATAATTCTCACTAAATATTTTTATAAATAGAAGTTTTATAATCTATTGTCATAGTTTATATATCAATGCTTCATCATGTCATAAATAGATCTTTATTTCTGCTGTAACTCTTATCACATGTTTATATTCCGCTGTTAAATTAAATTGTTCAAAACTCTGATATTGTATTAAGAGTGATGTAAGAAAGGGTTAATAATGATGTAAGCTTTATTCTCTCATTTGTGATCCTGATGGAAAAATATGGATTTTCAGGTTCTCCCTTGGGGTGTGCTCGATGGAACTGCGTAATTTAGTGTCTTCCCTTGAGTACTTAGTGTCTAATGGAAGACAAGTACTCCTAAGAAGCATTAGATTAGACGGTTCTGTCACAGAGAGCAGGTTGCGACGGGAGAGCAGGCCAGGCCGGAGCAAAGGCGCGGGGAAGAGGAAAGGAAGCAGGCCGCGCGGGTAACTGGGCCGCTTGGGCCAAAATAGAGAAGGGGAGTTTTCTATTTTTTTATTTCAAAACTATTTCAAACACATTTGAATTGAATTTTGAATTTTTGGTCAAACCCACTCACCTCAATAAATCAAATGCACTAGCATGTATGCACAACAATGCTGCTACATCCTATAATGAATTTTAATTTAATGAAAATTATTATTTTTCTTATGTTTTTATGAGCACACAAATTCAAAATTATTTCAATTTCTCTCTATTTGAAAAGGAACAATTTTTTAGGGTGTTACAAGCATATTAGTATAAATCTACAATAACAAGGGAGACATCCAAAGCTGTACTAATCATCGAAGAATTAAGTTGATGAGCCACACTATGAAGCTATGGGAGAGAGTCATCAAGCAGTGCCTACGAGGAATGACGCAGATATCACCAAACCAATTTGGTTCCATGCCCGAAAGGTCAACCATAGAAGCAATCTTCCTAATAGTACAAGTTATGTAGCGGTTTAGAGAGCAGAAAAAGGACATACACATAGTTTTCATTGACTTAGAGAAGGCTTATGACAAGATACCAAGAAATGTTATGTGGTGGGCTTTGGACAAACATAAAGTCCCAGCAAAGTATGTGACCCTCATCAAGGACATGTACAACAATGCTGTGACTAATGTGTTGAACAAATGATGGTAACATAGCCTACTTCCCAATTAAAATAGGACTTCATCAAGGGTCAGCCTTGAGCCCGTACCTCTTTGCTTTGGTAATGGATGAGGTTACCAGGAACATTCAAGGGGATATCCCTTGGTGTATGTTGTTCGCTGATGATGTAGTGTTAGTGGACGAAAGCCAGGCGAGAGTAAATAGGAAACTAGAAATATGGCGGTAGACCCTTGAGTCTAAAGGTTTTAGATTAAGCAGAACTCAAACCGAATACATGAGATGTGACTTTGGCGGAGCTGTACAGGAAGAGGGAGATGTGAGTTTGAAAGGTTAAGTAGCGCCTAAGAAGGATACCTTTCATTATCTAGGATCGATGTTACAGAGGGATGGAGATATTGATGCAGACGTTAGCCATAGAATCAAAGTAGGGTGGATCAAGTGGCAACAAGCTTCTGGCATTCTTTGTGACAAAAGGGTACCACAAAAGCTAAAATGCAAGTTTTATAGAATGACGATTAGACCGGCTATGTTGTATGGAGCAGAATGTTAGCCTACAAAGATTCGTCATGTTCAACAACCGAGTGTTACAGAAAATATGTATGTTGCGATGGATTTGTGGTCACACAAGAATGGACCAAGTTAGGAACGATGATATACGTAACCGCCTAGGGGTAGCACAAATTGAAGAAAATTTTGTCCAACATCGGTTGAGGTGGTTTGACCATATTCAAAGGAGACCATCAGAGGCACCAGTGCATTGTGGAGTCCTAAGCCAAACCAATAATGTGAGAAGAGGTAGAGGTAGACCGAAATTGACATGAGAGGAGGCAATAAAAAGAGATTTGAAAGTTTAGGATATACCTAGAGATCTATGTTTGAATAGGAGTGCTTGGAAAGCAGCTATTGAAGTGTCTAAACTGTGACTAGGAACTCTTGATAGGTTTCAACTCTAGTCTACCCTAACTTGCTTGGGCCTGACATGCTTTGTTGTTGTTGTTGTAACAACTTACTCCCCCGTTCCAAATTATAAGTCGATTTGACTTTTTTGGTACATCCATTTTAATATGTATCTAGATATTATAATATGTCTAGATACATAATAAAATAGATGAACTAAAAAAAGTCAAAATAACTTATAATTCGGGCAACAATTGGGAATAAAACAGACCATGAACATGAGTTTAAAATGTAAAAAAAGGTCTGAAAGACTTATTCTTTTTTAAAAGGAGGATAAGATAATTTTTAGATTCTTTTTTTATGTTATTATGTGTTATTTACTACCTTTGGCTTTGGGAAAAGTTTTCTACTTTTGAAGTTCTTGACAAGTCCCAAGTGGAGGAGATTAAGAGGTCATTAAAGAATTCTTCCTTTTAGTAGTACATAAGTTGTTGTCAGTAGTGATATTAGTTTAAAGTGAATTTTGTTGTCATGTGATCCGTTAAGGGCTCATTTTTCACAATTGCCAAACTGTAGAAATATACATTTTATCTGTTATGTACACATGTATATATTTGGTTTGCACGGTGGCATATAACATGTATGTTTAATCAACTTAGTTTTTATTGGTAGCGGTCGAAAGTGGCAATTGAGGAATACATGTATAGGCGCACTTTATGGTTATTTATTTGTCAATATGTTGGCAATTTAGATGAATATAGTTCAGTGTATATTTTAGTTTATTTTTAATAATGCTACGTATGGTAAACGTGGCTAATTTAGATGTATATTTAATGTGTTACATTATGTTTATTTTCTATATTGATAGAGATGATATGGTTTTAGAAAAAGAAGAAAATAGATCTATATTATGTTCGCTTGGTCGTATTTGGCTTATAAGCCCTGGCTTATCAGCCAACGAATACTATTTTTCTCTCATATTAAACTAGTCAACCGTTCTTTTAACCATGACTTATAAGTCAAACCAGTCTAAATGAACCGGTTGCTAGTGACGAGGAAGTCCGTAGTTGGGAAAATGGCATAGTTGAAAAATGTGCGCACAAATTCTTCAAAAAAAATGTATGCACAAAAAAGGGTACTACTAAATGTCAAAATAATTTACTCCGCGGTGACATCAGCAGACATTCATTCATGTCCGTTTGAAAACCTTGAGCTACTGCGGTGCAGCTGTGCACTGCTGCACACTCTGCGCGTTGTGTCCCTCCATTAAAAAAAAAAGCTGTAACTGCTGGCCCTGCGGTCAAAGCCTGTCCTTGGCTGTTCTTTTAGTAATCACTTGGTTTAATGAAGCTTGACTACGGGTGTTCTTTACAGCTGTCCGCAGCGGCGGTGCGAAACAACTCCTTCCTGGGCCTTCCCGCAATCTTCTTTTTAGGACGCACGGAAAAAGAAGAATTATTCCGAATGTAGGACAACAGCCCGTGCAACAGCAAAATGCCGTGCCTGAGGATGTTAACTGAACGTGATACCTGTTACCACTACACAACGCAGAGAAACAGAGCGGATCATTAAAAACAAACATGGTGGCTTATGATCAAATCAAGGACTAGAGCACACATGGCATGGCAGACACAGACAGGAATACAGGATAACATCTCATTCCCATCGAGTGCTAGCACTCCATTGGATCTGGGCAGGCTCTAGAAAGACGCACACACCCGCGGTTCCAGCCCAATCAGCGCCAAATCTTTTGGCCGCAGCCCCACACATGCATGCATGCCCCCAGCCATAATAGTTTTGGTCACGGCCAGTCGGCCACCATGTCCGTGCTCCTCGGCCTCGTGCAGCTCTGGACTTCTGGTTCCCACGGGCAGCACCGCAGCATGCCATGGCAGATTGCCACGCATGCTTTTGAGGCAGAATTCGTTGCGGGCGAAGGGCAACGGCTCGGCATCGGGGCGGGCGCACGGCACCCTCTTGCATTTGCATCGGAGCCGTTGGTTCCCCCGTCCAACGGCGCAGGTTCGTGAGTCGAGGAGTCTGCGCCTGCGCGTCACTGCTCGTATTAAATCCGGTTGCCTCATTGTGAGCGCCTCGCTGACTTGGTAGCTCAAGTGGCGTTGTTGTAGCCGGTTGTAATACGTGCCACCTACTGACTGAGAGCAAAATTTGGTCGCTTCCGCTTGGACGTTGTGCTCGAGCTCGGCAAATCATCGGAGTACTAGCGCGTAGCCGTTCGCTTCAACCGCTAGTTCCTTTTCCTTACCTTTCACCATCTGATCTGATTCTGATTAGATTATGGATTGCACGAGTATTTTATGGGGACGTGCCGATGACATGCCACGGACTCGCTGTCTGACACGGCTTGCGTACCAGCCTGTGCACTGGTTATTTCAGCCACGACCAATAATATTTTTCTCTTATAACAAATCAGCACAGCTTATCAGCTCAGAAACCAACCAGCGAACGAGCCTGTGGTCATAGCAAACCCTTTTTAGTTCATAACCTAAAACTTTACATCCTGTCACATCGAATATTTGACACATACATAGAGTATTAAATATAGACTAAAAATAATTAATTACACAATTTACGACTAATTTATGAGACGAATCTTTTAAACCTAATTAATCTATAATTTGATAATAAAGTGCTAGTAACATATATGCTTAATAAATTGTTTACCGGTGGATGCCACGGGTGGATGCCACATGCACAGACCTACTAGAAGCCAGGCTAGTGGAACAATAGGGGCTTGCGTGTTCGGCTGGCTTAAAGCCAGCCGGTCGGCTTGTTTTTCCTCTCACATAATCACTATTCACGTCCTGCTACAACAGTATTTTTTTCTCACAACCATCAGTCGGAACAGTATTTTTTAGTCCTGCCGAACAGACCATGCTGGTGTCTTTGGATCCCGTCCTCTTTTCCGGCGCCAGGAGGAGCTGGATATGATCTGAACGACAACGAGCTTACCCCTTTCCACGGCATCCCCACCCTACCTACCGGCCTGCTCAGCTTTGTTTACTTTCACACATGTGGAAAACAACCAAGCCTGTCTATTTATTGCAATAACCAGCAGTTAACAGGGGCAGTCAATGTAGGAAAGCGCAACGGCGTTGCAGGAATTGGAGGAATCTTTTGGCTGGTTTCCTAAGGAAGAGAACCAACCAAGTGACACGCCTGATTGAGCTGTTAGCGTTTGCGTAAGAGAAAAGATCATCGCCGCCTGTCTGTCATGGTTTCTTCAGAACAGAGAAATCAGGAAGTGTTTGGGTGACTAAAATTTTGCTTGTCATTGTTTGCTGGAAACGCCCATGAGTGATGAGCATGCGTAGTGGTAATTTCCACCTTTGCAAAGCTTCTTTCGTCCTATTCGCTTGGCTTATAAGCCGTACTTTTTTCAGTCAACAAACAATATTTTTCTCTCACATAAATCAATTAACAGTACTTTGAGCCATTTCTTATCGCCAAGCGGACGTAGCATTCCTCTACATATCATATCCTTTTCGATCTTACGCACCGTAGGGGGCCTTTCTGCTCACGACCATATAGTAGGTATTTGTAGGTGGTGTGAGCTGTTGCGAGTTCTACCTACCAGATTTGTATTGCTCCAGTTTTTTTATTCAGCCCCAGAAAACCAGCAATAAGATTTTCCTTTTGAGATCGATAAACAACTGGACTGGTGCTGGTAGCAAGGACGGATGCGATGCGACAAACAATGCATCAATTCGCCTTTCAGCTGAGTTCCGTGCATCATCCAATGCACTTTCAAAAGCTGAACGAGACCTTTGGAGGCTAGCGATGTCCCAACTGACTGCTCTTCTTGGTTACACTGGTCTTGATTGCCAGGTTTTATAAGAAAAGATGGCTCGGTTGAGCTGTTAGTAGCAGATAGGAATGAACGAATGATATGGATATATACTATAGACCAGGGACAAGTGTCATAAATCAATCTCGCAAATGTATGTATTCCACCTACAGATTTGATCGGAGCTGTTGTCTGGTATTTGGTGCTAATGATCCTTCCTTCTTCTTTTTTAAAAGAAAAACAAAAAACTAGCAGAGCTCTAATGCATCAGGTAAGATTAGACGGTGGAGACTGGAGAGGCTAACCGCGTGTGATCGAATCAGGCGGCGTGTTTTGGGCGGCAGTTTGCTCGCATGATTTGCGTGGACAATGCGGAGGGGGAGGGACCTGCTGCTCCGCATCTCGGTTGCTGTGGACGCGGCGGCGTTGGTGCCGGGCTCCAGCCCATCGACTCAACAGCATCAGATTACACATGCTTTATTTCTCATTTTTGTTGAGCCATCACTAGCAAGCCAGTAAACCTACTTTACTAGTTGCTTTATTTCTCATTTTTGCGAGTTCTACCCATCAGATCAGATTAGTACGAATTCTGCCGTTGAGTAAAGACGTGTTAACAGAGGTATACGAAGCAGGTACGTACGTACAGCTCACATTAGCAGACAAACCCAAGTGGTGACGTTGTGAGTTATGACCATTTTACTCATTTAGTACCAGTGGTAGAGTACTGGTATGACTTTGAGTAGGCAAAATGATTCCGAACTACTACTACCCCGGTAGAGGAGTGCCATCGCACATGATTGCATATAGCGTGAATACAGTATTTACAGTACATCGTAGGGTCTATTTGGCAGCACTTCGGCTCTGTCACTGTTCATACACTGTAGCCAGAGCCACGGGCGCCGGAAAAACGAGCTCCGCCGGCTCTGTAAACAGTGAGACAAAAAAAAGAGCGAGAAAAACGACTTTAGTAAACAGTGCCGGTGTTAAGTAGAAGCAGGAGCCGCGGGAGCCGAAACAAACGGCGCATCGAAGAACTCGTACATTTCATCACTGTTCTTAAGTTACGTTTCTGTCGCTGTCGTTTCTCCCTCCCTCCGTTGAGGTGATCGGCCCTGTTCTTCAGCGTTATTTTAACAGTATTTTTCAAAACAACGAACAATTATTGAGCGGAACGAACTGGACCGACGTGTAATTCTCTGCTGCCATCACGCACTAACATGTTTCTCTCTCTGAGATGACAGAGGAGGAGAGCTGCAGAGTGCAGAGCTGCGTTCCCCCCCCCTTCTTCCCGTCTCCTCCCTCGCTGGACGCTGCGGCATCGCTCGCCCCCGCTTTTGAGCCCACCTACCGGTGGCGGCAGCAGCGCCCTCGTAACAAAAAGCACCCGGACCGGCACCTCCATTCCCCCACCTCTCCTCTCCCTCCTTCAAACCAAAACCAAAACCAAAACCCAAACACACCACCTCCACCACTCATACAGCAGCAGCAGAGCCGAGAGTCCGCGTTGCCAAACCGGGCGAGCCGCAGTGCTGCAAGCACACACCGCGCCGCACCGAGCCGGGGAGGCGCCACCACCCTACTCGCTTTGGCCTGGCGCTAGCGCTCGCTAGCAGTAGCAGCAGCCTAGCAGCGGGCGGGAGGAGGCGAGATTCCAAAGGGAAAAAAGGCCCGGGAGCAAAAGGGGAGGCGAGGTGCGGAGGGGGGAAAAGCGGCCGTGGGCAGTGGGGAGGGACGAGGGAGTCCAGTCCAATCCAATCCAGCCGGACCACGGCCGACGCGGTAGCAGCGCCGCTGTGACTGGCTGGAAGGCAAGTGTGCTCGGCAAGCGACGCACGCCACCGACACCGGCACCCCTCGCGGCGATCGGAGCCGCGCGCCAGATCCAACTCCCCCGCTGGAATCGCGGCGGATTCCGGCGCCCGCGGCCCCGCCCCGGATCTGCATTCCGCACAGGGGCTCCCCTCCTGACCGCCTCGCTCCCTCGTCTCCCCAGGCAATCACCCGCTTCCTTTCCCCATGAGCCTGTTTGATGTGTTTTCCCTGTATTTTCCGTTCGTTGCTATGGCGTGATTGCTCTTCCCGTTCGTTTGCGCAATGTGTGTAGCAATTTCTACTACGTCTCGTTCGGGATTTTTTTTTGATCATGTGCTTCGATAGCAGAGCCTGCTGCATACGGAGTTCCTCTGTTCATGCCGGATGTCGCGCTCTCTGAAATTTTATTGTACAGTTTAATGTTTAAACCCAAAATTTCTTCACAGTTTCTGAATATTTTTCCCCACCGCGCCGCTCGCTTTGATTTTTGTTGGTTGAGGTTCCGCCCTCCGGGCTCTCCGCTTCGTGTTTCGTTGTCCTTTCTGGACGGAACTGAACTCATAACTCAGTTGCAGCGAGGATCGCTCACGCGGCGGCAGTTCCACACGGATAGTAGCGCTCCGGCAAGTCGTCGTGCTGCGCTCCCTGCCTCCCTCTATGCTTCAGCTTTCCCCTTACCACGCTGGTCTGCTTCTGATGAACTCACTCTCTCCTCACACATGGAACATTCCAATCCATCAGAGGAAGCCCATTTCGCGCACTACTCGATTTTTATTTTTATTACCGTGCTTTTATAGTTTTGCTGACCGTGCAAGAATTCGGCCGCTTCACTACCCCACTGGGATAACTGCTGCTGCCAATTATTAGTAAAGGACGGAGATGAGGAGAGGGCGCGCCACAAGAACACCACAAGGACAATGAATGATGCAGCGGGGCATCTGGTTAAAGCCAAATCCACCGAGCGGAGACTGCCATCAATGTCTGTATCGAGCTTGAGGTAGTAGTAGCTCCGAGCTTTTAAGCCGCGTCACGCGCGCCTTCTTTACGGCCGGAACCACCAGTTCTTTCACCGGGGACGCAGACTTTGCTAGAAGTGGCGGGGGCAGCAGTAGGCGTCCGGTCAGGTCATCTCTGCCGGATAAACATGTGCGACCCCCACGCCGGCAATTACTTCGGCGGGCGTCTTTGGTGCCCGTCTTGCCCGGGCGGTTCTTGCCCGGGCGGCCTGCCTGCGGGTTCAGTTGCCGTTCGCGCTGAAGCCTGTCAGCTCTCAGCTGCGCCCAACGCCCGTATACCATCCTGGATTATAAGCTAAAACAAATATTTTTCTCTCGCACCAAATCATCAGCCAGCAGCAGCACTTATAATCCACGACCGAAACGAACAGGCCTTATATGGTCAGGGCACCACCGACCGAGGCTAATGCTCTCGTTGGTTCTAATATAAATAAAATGATGCACGTATACTAGTAAATATTTTTTGCAAACTATATGATAAATATAGAGTACCTACTTTTTTTTATATAATGCAAACTATCGCTACTTATAGATTGTTCAGAATTTTTTTTTGCTTTCATCATACCTCATCTTTATTTTCTCTCCCTATTCTTTTTTAGCATAGATCACCTTCTTTCTCTAAGCATACATAGCTATTAAATACCATTATATGATAAATATAGAGTACCTACTTCTTTTTTTTTTCCGATAGTACGCTTCACTTGTGGCTGGTAAAAAAAAAAGGTGCATTGGGGAAGGCCTGAGTAGAAGATACCGTACCGCATCAATTAAGCTCTGGTACGTGCGCACACATGAGTAAGACAATACGCTTACTTGCCCGCGTCAATGCCCTGGCCTAGTTCTGGCGTGACGGTGATCGGATCGGGTGCACTGTGCTGTGCTTGCAACTTGGCCTCGCGTGGGGGCCGCCCGCAACGACGCGTGCTGATTGTACCGCGCGTTCTTGCTTGAAGGATTGGTTTCCTCTTTTATGCAGGGATTCGATGCTCTTGGGCCTTGTTTAGATGCAAAAAAAAAAAAATTTGGTAAAATGGACACTGTAGCGTTTTCGTTGTTATTTGGCAATTAGTGTCCAATCATAGTCTAATAGGCTTAAAAGATTCGTCTCGTGGATTTCGTCTAAACTGTGTAATTAGTTTTATTTTTTATTTATATTTAATGCTTCATGCATGCATCCAAAGATTCGATGTGACGGGGAATGTGAAAAATTTTGCAAAATTCTTGGGGAACTAAACTGGGCCTTGGCCTGCCTGACCCTGACCCTGCTCTGTCCCTATATAGCTGTGACTCTACTGTAGCAGAAGCTTCTGCCTTTCGATGATTGGAGCTGTACGTCTCCTGCCAGTGGAATGTTAAGGGAGTGTTTGGGACTGCTCCACAAACTCCACCGTGGAGCAGCTCTACAAAAAATTGGAGTTTGTGGAGTACCTTTTTAGGTGCTCTCACAACTCCACCATTTTTCCTGGAGCAGAGTGCGTGGAGCTGAAACCGTTTGGCTAAAAAATGTGGAGCGGAGCTGAAAAACGTGGAGCGGAGCAGTCCCAAACACGCCCTAAGATACTTGAGCTGGTGAGGTACGTTTGGATCTATGAACCCTACGCGGCCACACTGGGGACTGGTTGGAGTAGTTGATCGTATTATTGGTTTTCTTTTCTAACCATATATAGTGGAGTGATTATTAACTTAAGCGCGTGTAGCACTTGCCCAACAACCGGTGTTTTACTAGTTATATTCAGTTTGGGGTTCTTGCTGGCAGACTGGCTGTATTTTGTATGGACATGCAGAAAACACATTAGCTCATTTGTCAGAAGGCTAGAGCCATACGTTAGTTTCCTATCTAATGTCTTCACGGTTCCTCTAGTCCTACAGCTTAGCTTCACTTGCTTTTGATGTTTCTGGTCTGCACAAGGTGCATATAGTATACTGGCTTTAATATGTGGGTTATGCAATGTTGTTTTCGTAAATTTGGTTAACTAATCTCAGGTCGATAGTGTACTGATTATCTTGTGGTGTTGGTTTGAAGATAGTTTTTTGGTTGACTTTTTTTTATTTGCCTGTCATCATATGCTACTAGCACTGTGTGTGGAAAACTGTATGCAATGTCACAATGGTCATGTTAGTTCATTTTTCTAGAATTACACGTTGGTTTCATGAGATGTCTATATTTTATATGCTTTATATGGTTGTCAAATTTAATGACTAAACAGTTTAACTCCATTTACTTTTGAGTTTTTCTCCTACCTATACCCAATTTATCAGTTTCGTAGCTGATCACAAATATTCACCACATCTTATTAGATACTCTGCAAGCAATGGATCGACGCAGCTGGCCTTGGAAGAAGAAATCATCTGATAAATCATCAAATGCAGATGCGTTGCAGAATTCTAATCATGCAGAACAGGTTTGCCAAGATTTCTTGTATAATATTGAGTTAGATTGATCTAAGTCTCCGTATTATAAGATAATAGTATTAACCTCCTATATTTTCTACTCCCTCCATTTCAAATTGTAAGTAAAAGCTATGTATCTAGAAAAGCCAGAACGACTTACAATTTGGAATGTAGAGGGTACCTAAGGATGCCAGAAGAAAGATTTGATAGGTGCAATTGCACAAGGGACTGTTCTGAGTTAACTGATGCCACTTGGTTGTTGGTCATGCAGCCTTGTTTCTTTAGTTCGTTTTTGTTTTCCTTCAGCAATAGGGTACATTGTCTTGACTAATTGAACATGTTCCTTCTAACCTGTGCCAAGATGTCCCTTGATCTGATCTGTTCACCTCTTTCTTTCTCTCTCTCTCTATCTTCATTTTCTTTCATAAACCGTGGTGGTGTGGTAAAGTGTCACATACCATTTGGCATGGCAATGGCTAGAATCAGTTGGCCAGTTTTTTTTTTCACCTTTATACATCAAAAGCTGGTTGGGCAGTAATCCTGTGCATTATGGTAACCTGATTGATAAGTTTTGGCATATCTTTAAAGTATACTTCTGCTAAAACAAGTTCTGTTCTCTGCAGGAAGATAAAGCTCCAAAATTTATGCAAATTTCACCTGAAACATATGCACATCTTACTGAGTCGGAGGAAAAAGTAAAAGTTTTAGAAGAAAATGTGAAGGTCTTGAATGAAAAACTCTCTGCGGCACAATCTGAGATCACAACTAAAGATGCTCTTGTGAAGCAGCATGCAAAAGTTGCTGAAGAAGCTGTATCAGGTACACATAAGATGACTAATTTTCTTTTTGAAATATGTTTATATTAGTCGTTTTCCTTTTTTGGATAGAATAATTTAGTAAGTTGGCCTGATATTGGGTTATGATTTATAAAAATAGGCTGGCTTCTGGATGGAAGTTAGGTTGTAACAATCTTCTTTTTTATATGGCAAACTTTCTCTAGATAATATACAGTTTAGTTTATGAGATAACTATACTAAATGTATTTGTGACATAATTTATGTTTTGGCATGCTAGGTTGGGAGAAAGCTGAAGCAGAGGCCTCCGCACTGAAGCTTCAGCTAGAAACTGTTACATTGTCTAAGCTAGCAGCTGAAGAAAGAGGTGCACATCTGGATGGTGCATTGAAAGAATGCATGAAGCAAGTAAGGACTGTTAAGGAAGAAGGTGAGCAGAAGCTACATGATGTAGTCTTTGCAAAAACCAAACAGTGGGAGAAGATAAAGGCCGAGTTCGAAGCAAAATTACTTGAATTTGAACAGGAACTCATAAGGGCTGGTGCTGAGAATGATGCACTCACAAGATCACTTCAAGAGCGGGCAGAACTGTTGATGAAAATTGATGAGGAAAAAGCTCAAGCCGAAGCCGAGATTGAAGTCTTAAAAAGCACAATCCAATCAGGTGAAAGGGAGATAAATTCACTAAAATATGAATTGCATGTTGTCTCCAAAGAGCTTGAAATCCGCAATGAAGAAAAGAACATGAGTGTGCGCTCAGCTGATGTAGCAACTAAACAACACCAGGAAGATGTCAAGAAAATATCAAAACTTGAAGCTGAATGCCAGAGATTGCGCAGCCTTGTTCGAAAGAAGTTACCTGGCCCTGCTGCACTAGCTCAGATGAAAATGGAGGTGGAGAGCTTGGGTAGAGAGTATGGAGACCACAGAGTACGACGATCCCCTGCAAAGAATTCTAGTTTCCATCGGCCTATGTCTCCTATGTCTCCTGTTCCTGATTATGCAATTGAGAACATACAACACATGCAGAGAGAGAATGAGTTTCTGACTGCTCGTTTATTAACAATGGAAGAAGAAACCAAGATGCTTAAAGAGGCATTGACAAAGAGAAACAGTGAGCTGCAATCTTCAAGAAGCATGTATGCTAAGACAGCAGGAAAGCTCCGAAGCTTGGAAGTTCAAATGTTGACTGGAAACCAACATAAGAGTCCATCAACTCCAAACATGGATATTCACTTTGATGGTGCATTGAGCCAAAATGGAAGCAACCCACCTAGCATGACTTCCATGTCTGAAGATGGGGTAGATGATGAAGGAAGTTGTACAGAATCTTGGGCCAACACTCTGGTATCTGAGCTCTCTCAATTCAAAAAAGAGAAGGCGGCCAAGAGCAGCGCGACAGAAAGCTCCAATAGGTTGGAGCTCATGGATGACTTCTTAGAGATGGAGAGATTAGCATGTCTGTCTTCTGAAGTTAATGGCAATGGCAGTACTATTGACAAAATGAAGATAGACGATGTTGGGGCTACTTTGTCTGGCTTTACTGAAAGAGATTGTGTTAAACATTTGCAGTCAGCTTCACCAATGTCAGAAACTCCATCTAATAAACAGCGTCTGTCTGAGAAATCTTCCCTTTCGAAATTCCAGTCAAGAATATCTTCCTTACTGGATTCTGAATCACCAGAGAATAATGCTGGAAAGGTACTTGATAGTACCAGAAACATTCTAAAGGATATTGAAGATGAGGCAGATTCGGTGAATGCAAGTGGGACTTTAAGTTCAGAGAGCAAATGTGCCATGGATCAAGAACTTAAGAATGCCATATTGAAGATTCAGGACTTTGTCAAGTTACTTGATCAAGAAGTCTCCAAGTTTCAAGGCCAGTCATCTGATTGTGATGGGCTATGTGAGAAAACACAACAGTTCTCTGCATTAGTTGACAAAGTTCTGTCAAACGATGATGTCCTAAATGATATTGTCATGGCACTGTCTGTTATCTTGTCAGAAACTAGCCAGATTAAGTTCACATTGTTGAGAGACAATAGCAATGAAGCAGAAACTAATAACTTAGATTGTGTTGATAAAGTGACTCTACTTGAAAATAAGGTGGTGCAGCCTGAGCCAGTAAAAGACAATGTTTCTAGTCTCTGCCCACTATTGCCTCATTCATCTTCAGATCCTGAGTTTGAGGGGCCTGCTGATGCTGGATTTGATGTTAAGACTGCAGTGAATGTCTGCTTGCCAGAGGAATATGAACAACTTAAATCTGAGAAGACAAATTTGGAAGGAGAACTAGCGAAGTGCAACGAAATAATAGAAGAAACAAAGGTTAGATTAAGTGATATGGAGAAAAACCTGGAAGACCTCACATCTAAGTTGGCTGACAGTGAGAAATCAAATAGCTTGAGTGAGACACAGTTGAAGTGTATGGCTGAATCTTACAAGTCACTTGAATCAAGGAAAATTGAATTAGAAAATGAGATAGAAGTGTTACAGTCCAAAATAGATGCTTTAATAGCTGAACTCTCTGATGAAAGACAAAGTCATCAGGAAGACTTAGTTAAATACAGAGATCTCGAGGAGAAGATGGAAAGGTAAATTCAAATGCTGATATATAGATCGCCCTCTACTTGATTTCTCTTCTGACTTTCTTTTATGATGTGAAGGTATGAGATGGAGAGGAGTTCAATGCTTGTGGATGAGGACCCAGACACCAAGTCAAAGCAGGTACAGTAGTTAGGTTTTTCCCATTGCTATTGTCTACGACCTTCATTCATTTGTTGCGTTTTAATCTTGATGTGTTAGTGTTTCCAGATCAATAAGTATGGCAGCACTAAATCACATAATGTACTCAAGCACTAAATTGATTTGAAAGTTTTTCAGGCTTACCTTGAACTGTAGTTTGTTGTGCCAAACTACTAAACTTTTCATGATACCAAATACTTTGAGCAGCTAATTTTGTATTTAAATGATGACAGGAGAAAGAGATAGCGGCTGCAGCAGAGAAGCTGGCAGAGTGCCAGGAAACTATGTTGATTCTTGGCCGTCAGCTGCAAGCTATGCGTCCTCCAGCCGAGTCACTAGGCTCTTCACCTAATGGGCAACGCATGGAGGACTTTCTGCAGGATGCTGTAGGAACAACCGCAGGAGAATATTCCCAGAAGCCTTCAGGCCAACCTGATACAGACCAGGATATGCTTAGGACAGGAAGTGTGTCTCCGGTCAACGGATACAAGACACACATGATCCCTTCTGATGCGGACGGAAGCCCTTTCGTTTCTCCTAACAGCTCCAAGCGCCCGGAGCATCGATCGAGGTCCTCTTCGTCATCCTCATTCACCAACCACCCGTTGCCAGACAAACAGAGCCGAGGATTCAGTAGGTTCTTCGCAAAGACCAAAGAGTGAAACTTCTCCGGAAACGCAGTATCAGGTTTGTTGATTATTGGTGCCGTTTGGGCGGGATGGTGGAGGTCATGAATTTCTGTAGAGCTAGTGAGGCAAGCCTGCTTGTGCGTTCTCTCAGGCCAGGTGACGCCTTTGGGTTGCTGGAATAATACTCAGCTTGCAGTCGAGCGGGTTGTGGCGAGTGTGTGTGGGGGAATGTAAGTTGTCAGTCTCTTCTGCTAGAGCTTTTCCGCGTTGCTGTGTGTTTGAAACCTCACTAAAACCTCACTGTACATGTGCTTACTTGCTTGAAGGAGCATGGTTGTTGGTTTGTGTTTAATCCTCTTGTGGATTAACCTGTGTGTATTGTCCTTGTACTGGTTTCATGTACAGTTAACCTGCGCTAATTTCAAGGGTATTGATATACGCATTATATTCTGTTGATCAGTCTGCAATCCTGCAGGCCCCGTACGATGATGCTATAGGGTTTGCGTGGTGTCATTTTATACAGGGGTTCCTTCTCGGTTTCAAAAAAAAAAAAGTCTGTCTACCCAACAACCATGGATTTTATGTGGTTTTAACACATGAATTTTTTTGCATCATAGAATTGAGATCCAACAGCCTTCACCTTCCCTCTACCTCCAGCCTTCTTCTACCTCCAGACAATCACAGCCTTCTTCTACCTCCAGACAATCACAGATCACAAGAAACAATTTTTTCTATGGAAGGACAAATCACAGATCGTAGAAGAGGAAGAGGAGAGACCTACCTAGAGGCACAGCTTCGTCCGAGATGTAGCCAGCGGCACGGTGCAGGCACGCGTGCGTGCGTTGCGGAGCGGGCGGGATCGGAGGACGCGTGCTTGCGTTGCGCGGCGTCAACAGAACGGAGGGACAGAGAGAGAAAAAATCTATATGTTTTTTTTTCTAAAACATATGTTTGTTGTATAGCATTTCTAGAAAAAAAATACTAATAATACCTATAACCACGTGTACAACTGACTGAATTATAGAAAGTAGCCTACATTTCAGTTTTCATGCCAAATAATACTACGTTAGTGCGTTAAAAAATAGGTTCGCGCAACGTGGATTGGTGTGCGTAGTCCATAGGTTGACGATCGCATTTCCGCTTCACACGTCAGTGCTGACGTGGACAGGAGGTACCACAGCAACGGCCATGGCACCAGTAAAACCCTCTCTGGTGGAGTTTCTCAAGGCTTCGATTTCATCTGTTCATGACACTATTTATGAAGCTCCTTTTCTCCTCCAACGACTAGAAGCCGGTGAAATAATTATTTTTAATTTTACCGGCTTTGACTTCTCTTGCTACTGTAACAATAAGCAAAAGCCAGAGGAAGCTACACCAAAGAGTCCCAAAGTTGCGCAAAAGCGCTAGGCCTGACACCTGAATACCTGATACACCTGATTTCAGGTGGTAGCAGCACTCTGGTCCCAAAATCGCTGTCGTCTCCTCCTTCAGCACCATAATCGTGTTCACCTCATTGAGCACGGACTCTACCGGTGTGTTTTGTTTGCTAGATGAACCCAAATTGGAGATGGTGATCCATGTTTTTGACTTGTTTAATAGTTTAGGCAAATCGATAGAGAGATTCAGGTTAGAAGAATATTCTCTAATATGCTAGCAGAACTAGTTTAGGTGAAAAATGGCGAATGAGTCCGTGCCCACCCAGTATTGCTCGTTGGTGCTTGCGGATCTGGATAGAAGCAATAATTGATTTGTCTTTCTTTCAGCAAACATCCAAATGATTTTATCTCACAGACCATTTATCTATGTTTTAATATAATGTTATCTTTATATCTGTTGCAATTAAATCTAAAAGAAGATCTTACACGATTATGTTTCGGTTAAAAATAATAATAAGTGGATCCAATGTGCCATAATCAGTCTGGTCATTCTATTCTAGCCAACCAAACAAAAAGAGCATCTCCAAAGAGTCTTTTTAAATTTTACTCTCTAAATCATCGTTTGAAGACTTAGTTGAATAAAAATCGCTTTCTATATTTTGTATCCTCCAACAGCACGCTTCTCTATATCTTAAGTGCACTCTAAAAAGTCATTATCGTTATCTATCTTTGGCTAGCGAGAAATCCAAAATAAATGATATCTCGTCCAACTAAAAAAAAAGAGCAACATGCTCCATTCAACTTTGCCCTTTAATCAAATACACCCTACCTATGATATCAAAAAAAAAAAAAAAACTACGTAGCCCTTGTAAGCATTGTCTCCTCGCGGAAGAGACAACAGTCACCTCGTCCACTCTTACATACATACTCCCGATTCTAAATTCCAGGGCGAATGGGGTTTAGATCCACTTATAAAAGCCGTTTCTGTAGTCGTGACAGATGCAACCCAGTCACCATGACCAACATTCAAGTACAATGTCCACTGAAAACATTTTAATGCTCTCTCCGTCCCAAAATAATAAGCATATTTTATTTATATAGGAAAAAGTCAAATTGTACAAGCCATGATCAACATATTCAAATTATACACAATGCTTAGAACATACAAACTTGCATCTACAGATTTATATTCAAAATGCATGAGATGATATTGATTCTTTAGCAAATAACAACATATTATAAAAGAAATTAAGAATCAAAATATATTTTATTGACTTTTCCTTTGATCAAAATACACGTATACGTGTATTGTTTCGGAACAGATGGGAGTATATATATCTGGTAACACTCCCAACTCGCAAGAACGGTATAATCCAACCCGTACAAGTCCTTTGTGCAAGGGTACAGCGTGATCACAGGAGCTGGTAACCGTGCTGCTTCTTACACAGAACCACATTCCAGGAAAGAGAAACGCTACTCGACAAAAGCATGTAAAATATGCCTAAAAACTCCAGAAATCAGTACATTAGGAACAGAATGGGCACAATTTTAACTAAACTACCGTACATAATTCAGTTCTCTATAGTAACATACACTACTCCCAACGCGAACAAGAAAAGAATGTCAAGGAAAAATTGATCAGCAAGATCAGTTCGGCACAACAATATGAACTCCCCCAGCAACTAAATGATTAACAGAACAAAATGGGGGAAAGGAGGAACACAATGGAATTCCACTTAAACAAAGAAAAACTTACACGGTGATGTATACTACTATGTATAACATGGTGCTCAGCATCAGCAGGATTGGAGCACGAGTGGGCCAACCCAAGTGCTGAACATATCACTCAGGGCCACCTGTACTTCACTAGAGCCATGCTCGCAGCTTATGAGCCCAGCGAGGAGGGGGAAGAACTGGCCAAGGTTCTTCTCGAAAGCTGAGTCACCTAGTCCGCTAATAGCTTGCAGGGTTGAGACAACAAGAGGTGCTCTTGCCGCAAGTTCCCTTCGCTTCGATGAACCAACAGGGATAAGCCAATGGCCTAGCGGCTGTGTGCCACTGGAAAGCTGAGAAGGTCTTGCTGTGCTCAAGTATACCTCAAGGACCTCCTTGCACAAGCCAATAAGGTGACTCTCCACCACCTCTGTGCTTCCATGATCAGGAGAGCTGTCCAGAAATATGTTCTGAAGGATACTGAGGCACAGCTGGTATGACTCGTTCTCAAGGCGCAACAATGGCGGGTCCTGCATTTGCGTCATCGAGCCCAACTCTTGCAACTTGGAACGCAGATCACTATCACTGTTTATTTTGTGAGTATGTGCGGCAACAGTGTGCAAGGCCTCGAACAGGATTACTGTGTTCTGTGCTGATAACTGTGCTCTGTACATGTTATATACCTCCATCACAGCCTACACAAAGAAGTGCATAAAAGTAAATACAGCTGGCACTATCATATAGAAATTACCAAGCTCGTTTTTTAGAAGTTAAAGCAGATATTTCATACAAATTACAATTGAAAAAACTAGGAAATAAATTTTTGGTTGAGCAGATAAGAAATGGCTGAGAAAGGCTCTACAGGAGCAGGGGAATATTCTGAATAAATTTTACTTATTATGTTTAGTTTGTCTAATAATATATTGTACCAAAGGAGATCACCATCATCAGGAACCCCAAAAGAAACTTCAAGATAGGAGGGCGCAGAACTATATATTTTCTTGTTTTTCCAGAAGAAATATTTTATGGGTTAACAATACTTTTATAAACCCACACCTATGTTATCAACCCTACATATACATGGTGTGGCATTGCCAAATTTTTCATTTTTCTCAATCTCAACTACCCATTTACAGATGCTGTACCAGATTCAAAGAATTCAAGAAAATCAGAGCTCTGAGAAAACAATATGTATCCGGACATAAAAGCAAACAGAAGCCTACATACCTGAATCAATAGGAGTTGTACAGCAGCTCGACATTTGGCATCACCAATTGCAAAGTATAGATTCCTTGATCTAGAGGATTCTTCATTGTCATCCGCTAATGGTTGAGATTCGTCCTCTCTATTATCAGCAGAGACTCCATTTTCTGTTGGCACATTTTCCAGGTAAGCTCCAGATGAAACATAAGTGAAATCAGGAAGCGTCTCAGTGGCAGCTTCTTTCAATGACAATACAACCTCTAGCCATTTTTCATCCACAAACATAGATCCAGCACTGCTCATCAAACGAACAAATGCAGCAATACCTATACCAGCAAGACTCTGATGAGGACGCTTTATGAAACTTGTCAAGAGCAGCAGAACCTTCTTTAGAAGAGGATTAACTGTATCATAGAACTTAACAAAGAGATCTACAACCAACTGAAGTGCCAAAGTGCATGTCTCGTATAACCAAGCATCTTGATCAAGTTCTGCAGGATCATTTTCCACATTTTGTCCTTGTGGAGAACTACCAGATGGATCAATAGCATGACGTACATAATCAAATATTGGAAAAAGCACTGAATCGAACACCTTCTCCCATAAAGGCAGCGAGAAAAGATGGCCATGGTTTCTTAATGTGTCAAATAACACTTGCAAAGCACTTTTCCTGATTTCCGGTCTTAAGTCAAAGGTAAGTTCAGACAATCCTGCAAGGTTTTCAAATAAAAGCTAACGTTACCACATGCTCTGGAAATATAATAATTTCAACAGCAAACAGCAGAAGAATAGCCATAGAAACAAAAAGAAAAAATATATAATTACCCGCTAGTAAAGGAAACCAAAAGTGTATATGGTCTTCCTTGTCAACAAGCACTGTGCCTTCCTGCTTTCCATCATTAGTCAAATGAGGCGAGGGTGGATTACTGTTTGAAGGATTGTCCTTCAACCTTGAGGATCCAATATCACCTTCGGCCAACTTTGCCGCGCAGAATCGAAGAAATCCAATTGCATTAAGACTTATATCCTTGTTAAACCTGCTGTTAGTAAACGCAATAAGACAGTTCACACAATCATTGAATGTCGTTGACTCAGTCTCAGTAATGAATGGAAAGTACTCCCGCAGAATCTTTTCTATAATTTCAAAGGCCAATAGTACAATATTTTTGTGATCATCGTATGACGCTGTCGCAAAGACCTGAAAGATGTAAACCAGCAATGGATGTTCAGGAATGAAAACAAGAATGTCCCAGAGGTCTCTAGATAAGAGTTATGGTACATGAGTGGAGGTGTCATACCATAAACATACTCTTCCATCCTGACTTCACATGACTAACACGGGCCAATACCATTTGAGAGACACACCTTATGATAAGTTCTCTGATCTCAACAGCTCGGCTCTTCCTCATTACAACAACAAAAGGCTTCATAAATTCATTTTGGAAATTGTAGTTAACGAGCTCCTCACGCTCCAGGAACTTCATAGATAACTGTCGCAAGGAGTCCATAGCAAATATTGCGATTGAAAGATTTTCTGAGCAGCCAATGGTGACAAAAAAATCAGACAAGACATGCCATATACTTGACCAAACAAGCCTGATGCGGTTCATATTGTAATGCCTACAAGAGGGCAAAAAGTAATCACACATTGTCTATAAGACAGAATAGAAGTGTAAACAAACATATTGCAATGTAGTAATGATAATAAAGCCTCGGATTACTTACGCTATCTCGACTATCTTTGTCAGACTAAAAACTCTTGGATCAGAAGCAGACCGTAATTCCTCCATTGAAACCTTACAGAGAGCCTTCACAAAATCAATTATACCCTCGCTGTTGAGTTTTTGACTTCTTACAAATACACGGTTCATTTCAGTCATCCCAACTTGCTCCAAGAGGCTTGTCACCTCATTATTCATTTGATCCACACCAGAAGCTTTGCCACCGACACCAGCACTGTCATAGGAGCCTCTTTTAGAAGCTGAAGTAGCATTAGGGGCCTTCTTTTTCAGAACAGGAAGAATCGATGACTTAGCCTGTTTTGATTTATCAAGGTCCGGCTGCTGCAGCGCAAAGAAAGTGGCATCTGGAGGTGCTCCCTCTCCAACAAGATGTAGATTTTCAAAACGAGAAACACATGTCAATATATGCTCCCATGCTTCTTGCAAGTAATTTCCATCTTCATCTGCAATTAATAGAATTGCCTGTGAGGCAATCCACCACCACAACAAGAGAACATGAGAATGATAAAAGATTTTATCATGATTCTTAAACTAAGATATGGAAGACTGCAACTAGCAGCACGACATAAGGCATGCATGTCACAAAATGTACAATAAGGCATTCAGATGACAAGTCAGAATGGACGAAGGATAGAATCTGCAAGCTGGGAATTGGGACATTTGCTCCATGATTAGATGTCAAGAATGTTCTGCTCAATGTGACAATGCAATATTACCAAATGTTCAATTCATCCAATTATTAAACCAAGCAGCCCTAACTCAGAACCAACTCCTGTCTTGTACGAGTGTCACTACTCACTACATCAATCAAGCTATCAAAAAGTATTTTCCAAATTTAGCCAAAACTTGTCATCAAAAGGAAGCAAACTCTAGGCATCATGGTTTCATTTAATACTTGTATTTGATCTTTTCAACAAGCACTAGGAAGAGAGAGAATGCTACAACCAAGTGAAGAGCAGATGGCTTAACAGTTATGTCTTAATAAACAGTGCAAACCTTAATGGCTTCAACATTTTTCTGCTTAATATCAGCAGCAGAGTGAAGTGATGTAAACTTGGCAAGTGAAGTGATAAATGCATCTCTTTGAGTCTTCATTGACATGGCTGCAGTAACATGGATTGCAGAGCGAAATCCTTCAAGGCACTGGGATACAACAATTTCATCATCACTCTGGTCAAGTGGAACACTGAATGCTGCAAGCATAGGAGCCCAGCAAACCTCAACCATGAACTTCAAAACAACTACATCTGTGGCAGGATAAAATACAGACCTGATTGTTCCAAAAAAAAAATCCTAGATAAGACATTTATCTGATAAATTAAATGTCAAAACGCAATTCATGACCATAAATATATTGTTAGCAAAACAGAAAAATGTTGAAATAAAACACGCATCTTAATCTAGCTTAGCTTATACCACTAAACATTTAAAATAACTTACTCGGACATGCGGGCCTTTTCTTTAAATTGCTCCTGCATATGCTTAATGAGGTCATCACTTGTTTCCATAGATGAACCTCGCTTGCGTACGACAATGTTAAGAATGTTATCCAACCCAAGAATTTTGTTAGAACTTGTTGATTGTTGCTGCTGTGGAACAAATTCATCTTCTTTCATCTTAATCTCCTTTTTCCAAATCCTTTCATACAAGGATCTCATAAATTCTTCAGGTAGGTCTTTCCCATCATCGATACCACGATTGTTTCTAATAAAATCTTCTGGTGACATCTGCATTGATTAACACGTTACATAATTGTGTAAACCAGAACTCCACAAAAGAACCTTCACCACAAGAAAGTACCTTATTTTTTACCATTGGGTTGTGTGCATCAGTGTTAAGCATTATGACTGAATAAGCCAGGACATAAGCTGTATCTGCACTGGAAAAGGCCTTTGGATTACATTTGCAGTAACGCTCTGCAAACTTTTCCATAATCCGATCAATCTTTTGAGCTTCTCCAGGCAACCTGAAGCCTTGAAGGAAAGCTCTAATTGCTTCATCAAACTCCAGTCCTTGAAAATCAAATGAGTCCACATATGCATGCATGACTTTCAGCGATAAATCTTCCCTTTCACCTAAATAATCACCAATCATAGTCTTGTTCAAGCCAGAAGCACTTTTTAGGAACGTGGCTATCTCCTCTGGTGACTCCCCCACCTTGCTTGCATTAACGAGGAACTCAATCCCCTTCTTCGGCTTCCGGTTAAACAAAGAGATACCCTCCTGTTATTCAGACATAATTAATCAACCACATAAAAAGAAGAGAATCAACAGATACAATGGAGAATTGGAGATGCAGGCAAGTTGTATAGTAACAAGCACATTCCCACCAAGAACTGAAAGCAAAATAACTAGTAGTATAGTATCATCCACCTGAAGCTCTATCTTGTAAGCTCGACGTTGCTCCAAAGATGCAGCCTCTGAAATTCCATTTGATAGCTCAGAATGTGAATCAGATGCTTCACTAGACTCATCTCCATTGTTATCTGCCTGGGGGAGCTCATTGCCACCATCATTGTCATTCTTCTCTGATTCTACTATTAGGAGAAGCAGGATCTGGAATCCGTAGCTGCTTATTCATCCAATCTCCCATGGACCTCAGAATAGCAACTAAGCATTTCATTGCTTCACTTTTCATTGTGGTATCCTGAGGTGGTACCAATGTGGTAGGGACACCAGCAGGAGGTCCTTGAGCAGTTTTTAGTAGACCATTCACCATCCTATTGGTCAAAACATCAAGAAAAATATCACAAAAAGAATAGCAAATATAACTAATGCTGAACCAGAGCACTAAGAAAACTGAATGATCCAGTACCTCTCAAATATGTTTGATGAGTGGACATCACAATCGTAATTAAGGAAAATATCAACTAGGATTTGAGAATCACCACAGAGCTGCTCCAAAAAACGAAGAACAATCATCTTTGCCTGATAATTTGGTTGAGCAATATTTTCCAACACTCTCAAAATGATCATGGGAAAGAATACACCAATCTCTGCCTTCAATCCTGGTCTGAATCTTGCCACTAAGCTAATAAAAATAGAACAAGATAGCTGAAATACAATCATATGCGATGAGGCACAGTTCTTTAAAAGTGACAGGCATAGATACTGCTTGATAGCACCGAGAAACCTGGACATGTTAAAAGAAAATCTTGATCAAACAGGGATCCACCGAGAAACATAAAAACCAATCAAGAGAACGGGTTACACAGCTTAATAGAATAGCAATGCAACTACTGTGCAACAAATATCACCTACTGATTATATCAAGTAACATGACAGAAGATGCTGTTGTACATAGAATATTGAATAGTATTTGTAATATTTATCGGTAGGTTGGTAATATATATTCCCATGCCAACACTTTAATATCAACCATTTCTCAGCACAATGATTCCCGTCCATCAATCAAGTAATTTAAAAGCACCAGTATAGACAAAGGCAACTGAAATAATAGCTGACGCACTGACACTACCACAAGTGATGTCCCTTGCTAAATTTACTGAAAAACTGCTTACACGTTGTAACAGCATGCGAGAGGAGGGTGGGGGGGGGGGGGGGGGGGGGGGGGGGACAGTTTGCTCATGAAGGACGCGACTGTGAATTGTCATTGCGAAAAATGAATGTAGACTTTGCTGCTGAAAAGCTAACTAGCTATTACTATCCACATGAATGCATTGTAATTTTATCATTTCTGTTCTGATAAAACCTAGTCAATCCGAGAGAAGAAATACTTGCACATCTGTGTATCATAAGCTAAAACATGTTCCCTAGTGGCAATTCCAGTACATTCTTCTAGCTATTGATCACTTTCCAGTCAAGTAGTTTCATTCAATTGCCAATGCTAATTCTTGTAGTACAAACAAAGCCAGATGGAGCATGAATTCAATTAACTAAATAATACAACGAAGTGCATGAAGATTAAAATCAATAGCGGCTTTGGAGATTAACTCTCCAAGTTCCTTTTTTTCCCAGGAGATCAGAGAAAGTCCGATAGGTTTCTATTTCAACGTCTAAGCAATAGCAGTGTGACATACCAGTTTAATCCCTGCCAGATGCAATTAGGAATTCCAATATTTTCTCTAAATTTGTTGACATAGGCATACATCGAAACACTATCACCATATCAAACCAACAGTATTGCTATTATCAATTCAGTGCCTACAACTTTTGTGCCACCTTTTCAGTTTTCATGCGATAAAGTGGCACACAAATTATTGTTCAATACTGGGAAAATGTTTCAACAAATTCAGAAGATCTGCAGCACTAAACTTGTTTGTCAAAAGTTTCAGTGAGTGTATATGTTACCTCTCACTGGTCCGGAACACAGCCCCAGCATTTTCAAGCAAGATCTTGAGAAGCTCAAGAGCAAGGATCTTTCCTCGCATCACTATGGGATCTGCTGGTGCATCCTTGGGTGGTGTCTTCATGGAAAGCTTACACAAAGCCCGGAAAACTAAGAAAGCATCCCTCCGCAACTTATTTCCAATTCTCACATCAGCATCGTCATCCAAGGTGCCTACCACTACCCCCTCGACTGCCAAGCTCGTCCTTACGACCCTCAATAGCTGTTTTGTACATGCTGATCTCCCAGTACTTGGCATCAAGCATGTCCTTATCTGTCGAATCAAGCAAATCTGCTGGGTTTGCCCCTTCCTCTGCCGCTGCTGTCGTCTCAAACGCACCATCATGGGCAACAGTGGCTCCTGCCCCTGCTGATGAAGCTGTCCGTGCCAGAGGTGTGAGTGACACCATCAAAGTCACCAATGATCTTCGAAATGAATCCATGTACAGCATTGGGGTCAGCAGTTGGCGAGCCCGAACCAGCGTCAGGTAGCTCAATCACGTCAGCCACGACTATGGGTTGTACGGGCACGGTCGACGAGTCAGCTTCCATTCGGCGGAACACAATCACCAGCATCTGCACAAGCGAAGCCTTGGCAGTGGCCTGATTGACGGCACTGCGGCTCCCGAGGTACATATCATAGCACGCGCGCACGGCACGTAGAAGGCAGTCGCCGTGGAGGCGTACAGACGTAGAGGTGACCGCCGAGAGGAGCGTCTTGAGGAGAAGGAGCTCAATGTGCTCGTCATCAAGGCCAAGCGCATTGCAGGCGGCGTCCAGGAGTGAGGCGACGAGCTGCGCTGAGGGATCAGCAGACGGGTCAGGCCTCGCCATGGATGTAGGAGTGTGCGATCAGCCTGTGAAGGAGCTCCAGCGCGGCCTCGGCGAGCTTGGCGCTGCCCGAGCCGAGTGCGGAGGTCACAGGGGCGAGGAGCAGCTCCGAGTCCGCGAGCGACAGGCTGCGCAACGGACCAGGCTGCGCGGACGAGGAGGTCGGCGTCGAGGGGGCGGAGGTCGGCGTGGACTGGCGCCTGCGCCTCGCCTGCGGGCGGCGGCGGGGGCTTCTGGAGGCGGTCGAGGATGGACTTGGCGGTGTGCGAGAGCTTGGAGTGCGCCTTGTTGCGCCACGAGGCATTTTTAATGAGCTTCTCGAGGAAGGGCGTGAAGACCTCGACGAGGCGAGGGTCGGACTCCGGCGGGGAAGGCGGCGGCGCCGCGACCGCGGAGGCCATTATTCCGCGGCGGGAATCCGGTGGCCGCGGCCGCGCCGCGCCGGGTGGATCTGGATCTGGGCGGGGCGTGGCGGGGGTTTGAGGTGGTTTGGATCGGGGAGTGGGGCGTCGGGGAGAAAGGCACAGGTAGAGGAGAGAAGGGAGAGATGCTGGTCGTGCGCGTCGTAGATTTGCGATGGGAGCTTCCAAGTGACAGATCTGTTAGCTGTCTATGACATGTGGGGAAAAGCTAGCATGGGGCCAACGTGTCGGTGAGTTAATAGTGGGGTTGCAGCTTGCACTGCACGCAGGCGATCGACGGGCGAAAGACGAATAGACGATGCAAGGCCTCGTTTAGATCGCTGTTAGGCACTGTAGCACTTTCGTTTGTATTTGACAATTATTGTTCAATCATGGCCTAACTAGGCTTAAAAGATTCGTCTCGTAATTTACAATCAAATTGTATAATTAGTTATTTTTTATCTATATTTAATACTCCATGCATATGTCCAAAGATTTGATGTGATAGAGAGAGAGTGAAAAAACTTGGAATCTAAACAAGGCCCAAGTGACAGGAAGAAGAGCAGAGGTGAACCCGGGATGAGCATATAAATTTCCAAACGGGCCGCGCGAAACGGGGTGGCACGGGCCCGGTGCGAAAAAGCACGGCCCTAGCCCGGTACGGCCCGGTCTCGCTCGTGCATGTGCCTGGTCCGGCCCGTAGCCGTGTCCGTGCCTGGGCCGAAAGGTCAGCCCGTAGTGCCGGCCCAGGCACAGCTCGTTCCAACGGGCGGCACGGAGCAGGCACGGCTCGTAGCCGTCGGATCGCGGAGGCGGGGCGTGAGCCGTTGAATCGCCGGGCGGCCGGGGGGTCCGGTATATAAGCCGCCTGATGCAGCCACTCTCCCCACTCCCCTCACTCGTAACCCTAGCCTCTCGCCCTCTCCTCTCCGGCTCTCCCCGCTCACTCTATCGCTCGCCCGCTCCTCGCCGCACTCGTAACCCTAGCTCCTCGCCTGCTCGCCGCTCTTCGCCGCACTCGTAACCTAGGCTCCTCGACGCCATCACCATGGAGTCTTCCGGCGGGTAAGGGGTCAGTCCCGGTGGCCGGTGGTTCTCTCTTCTCCCTCTCCGCCCTCAATCTCCTTCTTCTCCCTTAGATCCGGTGGTTCCCGCCCTCAATCTTCATCTGTTCCCTTATTCTTCATCCCTGAACGTCGATTGAGCCTCGTTCTCGGCATCCTCACCGCATCTCCGTCATCTGTCCGTCGTCCACATCGCTGGCTACCGCTACCTCCGGGGTCCGGTCTCCGTTGAGGTACCGGGGGTGTGCAATCGGTCCGTCTCATCGTCGTTGTTTACGGGGCTCCGGCTGTAGAGGTAAGGGTAAACCCTAACCCTAACCCAAACCCTAATCCCCAACCTAACCCTGCTTTTATCTGTTGATTGTGGCAGTCGTCGAGGAACCGGAGACTACAGAGATGGCCCCAGGCGCCGGGCGACACGATGACGGGGAGTTTGACCACTCCTAGAACGACGAGCTGCGTATGTGCGGGATGGCCGGAGATGATGAGGACGATGATGTCCGCGAGGACGCTGCCGTGCTCTTCGGCTGTTCTGTTACTGATCCCCTTCCCATCGACGACTCCGACCCCCTAGTCGACGTGGCTGATGCCGACGGTGGCCAGGGCGATTAGAACCGACGTGGCTGATGCCGACGGTGGCCAGAGCGAGGTTAGCCCTATCGGTTCTAATCGCCCTTCCACGTCTGCTGTCTGGGAGGACTTTGAGAAGCACTACAAAACTGAGAAAGGTAGAAAGATCAGGTTTGCTGCCACTTGCCTTCATTGCCATAAGCGCTGCTTTGCTTATTCTGCTCATGGCACTAGGCATCTTACTCGACATCTTACTAAGTGTCCTAAGAAACTTGAGAAGACCCGGGGCATGACTCAGACTCATATTGCTTTTAATTCTGATGGTTCTGTTCGTCGTTGGGAGTACAGTGCTGAGGTAGCTCGTGTTGAACTTGTTCGTATGCTTGCTAGATTGGGCCTACCTCTTATGATTGGTGAAACTGAGACATTTAAAGATTATATTAAAACTGCTCATAACCCTAATTTTTCACCTGTCTCTAAGCAAACCACTGGTAGAGATCTGTTTAAATACTACAATGAGAAACGTGATAAATTGATGGTCTGTTTAAAGGATAATGTTGTTTCATCTGTTGCTATTACCTCTGATATATGGTCTGGAAAGGCTAAAGAAGATTATTTATCTGTTGTGGCTCATTTCATTAATGCTGATTGGCAATTAGAGAAAAAAGGTACTTGGTTTAAGGTTGATTGATGTGTCCTATAATGCTGAGAACATTGCTGAGCTTGTTGCATCTGTTCTGGCTGAGTATGGTATACTTAACAAGGTTTTTTCTGTAACTTTGGATAATGCATCTGCAAATAAAAATGCTATGGATAAACTGAAACCTATACTTAAAGAATATTTGGGTTCTGATCTGTTTTTGCATCAACAATGTGCTTGTCATATTATTAACCTGATTGTGAAAGAAGCACTGGCTGCTGTGAATCCTCTCATTAAGGATTTTAGAACAGCAATCTCTTTTATGAACTCCTCTAATCAAAGAATTGCTGCATACAAGAGTTATTGCATTGCTAGTAGTGTTAGACCTAAGAAGTTTTGATTAGACATGGATGTTAGATGGAACTCTACCTACCTAATGCTTAAGCACTTGCTGCCTCACAAGAGTACTTTCAGTACTTTCATTGAGGCCAATTACCCTAGAGGTTTAGGTAGTGGTTTCCTTTTGACTGATGATCACTGGGCTATGGCAAATAAAATCTTTGAATGTCTTGAACTATTCTATGACTCAACTGTTGATTTGTCCGGTGTTTACTATCCTACTTCTCCACTTATGATTTATCATCTTGTTAAGATTGCTATACACCTACATAGGTATCAACATGATGAACATCTAAGATCTGTTATCCAACCTATAATTGACAAATACAATAAGTACTGGAAGAATATACCTGATCTTTATTCTATTGCATTCATATTGGATCCAAGAGCTAAAATTAAGGGATTTACCAAAGTGCTTAGGAAGTTACATTCTCTTTTTAATATTGACTACACTAATAAGTTGCTGGACACCAGAGCTCTTCTGTTTAAAATGTATAATAGGTATGATGTAATGTATGGCTCTAATAGGCTGAAAAGGGTTGTTCCTCCATCCCTGTTTGGTAAGAAAAGAACAGCTTGGGCTAAAATTTATGATGATGAGGAGTTGGATGTTGGAGCTGGCTGTTCTTCCCTCCCTTCTAGTCTTGATCATTCTAGGAGTGTTTCTACCACTTCCTTGCTACAGGCAGCAACTGCTAGTTCTAACTCTAGTGAACTTGCATCCTACCTAAACTGTAACATAGTAAGCCAGTTGGATGATGAGTTTGACATCATGCAATGGTGGCATGAGCACAAGCTTACTTATTCAATACTTTCTGTTCTTGCTAAAGACATTTTGACAGTGCCTGTGTCAACCATTTCTTCAGAGTCTACTTTTAGCTTAACTGGCAGGATCATTGAGGAGCGACGGCGGAGGCTAAACCCTGAAACTGTAGAGGCGCTTACCTGCATCAAGGATTGGGAGAATGCTGAGACAAGACTGCAGCACATGGTGGAGGACAAGGAGCTGGAAGAGGCCTTTGCTGGTCTTTATCTTTATGTCAACTAGTTCACTTCCCATTTATGTAATGGTTCTGTAATAACTGAGACTTGGACTTGTGGTGATGGATGTAATGAACAATTAATCTAGGTGCTGGCTATACTCTTTTCCTATTTAGGGTTTCTCACAAGGGTGAGTTTTACCTAAATAGGTTTTTAATGAGGCAGTCATTGCACAGCTCCTACTTAAATTAGTTTTAGTTTCAAAAGTTTGTGTTCTTTGCTGTGCTGTGTTCTGATCTATTTTTGATCTTTTGTGAACTTAGTCATTTTAGATCTCTTTGAATTGCTGTGCTGAGTTCATTGAGGGTTTTTGCTAGTTTAGTGCCTGGGCTGGCATGGGCACGCTGAGCCTGGAGTCGGCATGGCATGACACGGCACGCTCTAGGAATAATAGTGATGTGTCTGGGTCTGGAGTCGGACATGGTGGCATGACACGGCACGGCACGGTTCATCAGCCGTGCCTAGCGTGCCATGCCCAGACGTGCCGTGCCAGGGCGGGCTATTGTCGTGTAGTGCCATGCCGGCACGTTTGGAAAACTATAGATGAGCACGCGGGAGTCTCATATCAGAGGCACATAGGGCATGATTGGTTGCTTCGGTGAGGGAGAGTTGGGATGGAGAGCTAGTCCAGGATGGTGAGATGCATGTTCAAATCGTGTACTCAGTCGTGTTTGGTTGTCTTTATTATTGGTCCAGTATAAGATGAGATCTTGTTTGGTTGCATGCATGGATGAGAATTTTGAGTGTATGACACATGGGTCCCTGTGCCATGCCTGAATCAAACCATCCTGTATGGAGAGGGAAGTGGAAATTGAGAAGATAAAGTCGTGTAGGATGGAGGAGAGCAGATGAATGAAAGGATACATGCGAAAGGTGCAAGGAGGACAACCAAACACACCGCATGAATGAGGTCAGACATCAAAACGGTGCGGGGACGGTCCGATTTGGCCTACCAATCATGCCCATAGTTATATGGGACGGTATTAGGCCACACAGGAGTGGTGGTTCGACACGGACCGGGCTTTTTTTAGATTGTGGAATATAAGCCACATTTGCGATAGTTCATTCCCATCCTGACTGCCAAGAAACCATTCTGCATTACGTTTCCTTAAATTCTATGTGAACATTCAAGGTCACTTATAAATTTTAAATTTTAAATTTCAAAACCTATGAACTTACTAACATATATTTGGCACTCTAAACGACTTCAAATCAAAAACCTTCGACTATAAAGTTGTAGATTGTAGATTATACCGAGAACTACAACTTTGGTATATACGTCAACGTCCGAGGTTGTTTGGAAATTTCAAATTTCAAAACTCGTAGACTTAAAATAATATTTTGGGACTCTAAACATTTTCAAATAAAAATCATTCAACTACAAAGTTGTAGATCACATCGAGAGCTACAATTTTGATACAAAGTTTGTCTTCATCCTAGTTCATATGGAACGATCACCTCTATTAATACAATTTTTAGAGACGAGCATTCTAAAAATCAATTTATAGATACGGGGATACTGAGGCGACCGCCTCTATTAATCGATGATTTCCAGAGGCGGCCACCTTAGGACCCCGCCTCAGTAAATGATTTTCACAGGTGGCCATTTTCTTGGAGGCCCTAACCATGTATGGAGAAGGTCGCTAGGTGTGTCCGTCTTCTAATATCATTTTTCTAGTAGTGTCTTTCGGTAGGATGTTTATTGAGGTGTTCCAGTCTAGGGACCCTATTTTTCTTATATAGTATGAGGACATGGTTATAAGTTGGGTTTCCTTTCTCACTAGAACTTTTTTTACAAATCCTTACCTCTACACCCATGTTCTCATAGCACATAGTATTGATCGTCCTTCACTCCAACCATCAGTGGGGTGCCTAAGCATTATGGGCCTGTTTGGCAGGGCTTCTCTCTGGCTCCGGCTCCTCCGGAGGAGCCCTGCCAAATGTATTTATGAAGGAGCCATTTTTTAAAAGCAGAGGAGCCAGAAATCATTTTGGAGAAGCCATAAATTATGGCTCCTCCAAAACGGCTCTGGCTCCTCCGGAGGAGCCCCTCAGGAGGAGTCATGCCAAACACCCCCTATATCTTTCTTACGCTCTTCGCCATGCTACCGCAACAGCTTGGCTCACTTTGCATTTGCAAGCAACCTATGCATGTGAAGAAATATAGGGAAATACCACACTAAAAGGACCGAGGATGCCGCTAAAGGGGGGTGGATAGACGTTTCTAAAAATTAACACCTTCAAATACAGAAACGATTACTATTAGAATTTCTAATAACTCAGAAATTCCAAATCAGAGAAAATAAACCCTTCATGAGTTAACCACACATAGTATAAGGTATATAGAATCTATCTAGGAGCTACAACCCTGCAACACAAATATTATGACAGAGAATACACAAATCAGCTCTAGTCTGTAATATCGGACACGTCCGGTATTTATGGGCTATGTAGTCCAGCAGCCAACTTGCTCCTTTTGATTTCAATCTCCAATCCAACCTATAGGGGCCTACTAGAGATGTAGTGATATACAGGGAACCTGCACAAAAGCTTAAGCAACACAAATAGATAACAAATGCCTTAAGGCACGATATTTGTTTTACCAAAGTTCGGACTCCTTCGAGTCCTACTCTCTATTGAGGTGGCTGTGAGCGACCCAACAAACGTTAGCTCTAGAGGACCACGAAGGTCACTCTAACTGAAGTCTTTTCCAACTCCTTTTCCTCCTTTTACTAGTTTGATTCCTTCCCTTGCGACGGTGGTGTAAGGAAAATAGACCCTAGGCCCATTTACTTTGAATTTTGGTGTTTGATGGCCAACACAACCAAATTGGACTAATGAATTTGCATGTAGTTATTTTATAGTTCAATAGGGTGCAAGACATGACTTGGACGAATACGACATAATGATCTCATGATCAACACACTAAGCAAGACCCTAGAAGCACAAGAGAAGACCTAAGATATCAAGCAAAGTCCAAGCATGAAGATGAGAACCAAGCCGGATGCAAGATCATGAAGAAACAAGCTCTACAAAGGTGACCGGATACGGACCTATGAGGACCGAACACGTCCGATCAGTTGCTCAGCAACAACAGGCATCTACAGCAGCGACCGGACGCTGAGCGAGGTAGTGACCGGACACACATACTTCACTATTCATCGTCAACGGCAACGCTCTCAGCGTGACCAGACGCGACGGCAGGACGACCAGACGCACCAAGAAGTAGCGTTCGATCATGTCTAGAAAGGTTCCAAAGCGGCGCCTGCACGACCGGACATGTCCGATCGAGTGAGACCAGACTCGGCCCAGAGTCTGATCAATGCACGTGCTCCAACAGTCGGTAGGACCGGACGCGTCTGATCAGGACGTGATCAACGTCTGGTCACTAGCAAAAAGTTGGGTCTCGGGTCCAACAGCTAGTTCTCACTTGTGGGGCTATAAATAGACCCCTAACCGACCTTTTGAGGAGTGGAGAGCTGAGGAAACATACCATGGGTGTTGATACACCACTTTAGTGATCTCCAATTGCATAGTGCTTAGTGATACATTCGGTGATTAGCGTAGGTGCTTTGTGAAGTGCTTAGTTGTTGGGGACCAATACCAGGGTACCTTGAAGAGGAGGAGCTAATAACCATCAAGCATTGATTTATACGAGCAGTTAAGATCGTGACTATAGCTCCAACCGACCCCTAGGTATGCAAACTCCACCTCGCCTGACCCCTGAGGGTTGGCTTCGCCTCGCCCGACATCGAGGCCACGAGCTCTGCCTCGTCCGACCCCTGAGGGCGGCTTTGCCTCGCCCGACCCCTAAGGGTGGCTTTGCCTCGCTCGACCCCTGAGGGTGGCTCCGCCTAGCCTGACACTGAGGCCACAGGCTTCACCTTGCCCAACCCCTGAGGAAGGCTCTGCCTTGCCAGACATCGAGGCCGTGGGCTCTACCTCGCCCGACCCCTGAGGGTGGCTCCGCCTCGCCCGACACCGAGGCCGCAGGTTCTGCCTTGCCTAACCCTTAAGGGTGGCTCTACCTTGCCCGACACTGAGGTCGCGGGCTCTGCCTCGCCCGACCCCTAAGGGTGGCTCCACCTCGCCCAACCCCTGATGGTGACTCCGCCTCGCCCGACATCAAGGCCAATGGTTTCGCCTCGCCCAACATCGAGGCCATGGGCTCCACGCTCACCCGACCTCTAAGGGCTGGCTCCGCCACGCCCGGCCTCTGGGGAGGAACTCCACCTCGCCCGACCCCAAGGCCAGGGGCTCCGTCTCACCCGACAGAGACCCATACTACCGCCAACCACTCTAGGTCCAAGCGTATGGGCCTGGGTCAAAGCTCTGACACTAGGGAGGTGACCGGCATGCCTCGATATAAACCCATGGCCGTGACGGGCCATACCCGAGGATTCACATCAGGAACAACATTGGGTGAACTAGTGCTATTCTACCTAACCCTCGTATGAACATTAACAAGCGCGTCAGTTCACCACGACGTGCGCTAGGATGGAGTGGAGCACCACGACTGGGAGATGATGCCTATGCATGGCGCTAGTGATGGATAGGGCCATGACATGAAGCTGTCCCTGTTGACGTCTATAGGGTCGATGGGACCCACATAGAAGAGAAGAAGGACCCCGCGATCCTGGAGGATTTCTTCTCCTTCTGATTCTCCTTTTTTCCCTCTGCTGTAACCCCTGCTTTTCCTTAGCCTATAAAAAGGAAAGCAGGGCATCCAATTAGGGGACATCGAAACTCATCGCAACACACCACAGGAGACTCGAATCCAATCAACTCATCAAACCCCAAACATATAACCGAACAGCGACCGAGCTCTCAGTACCCGTTTAGCTTTTCCATCAGAGACTTGGGACTTGTCCCTCTCTCGCCTGTTTATAACCACTACTATGAACTTTCAGTGCTAGTAACATGAGCAGTAACAACGAACTGGATGTAAGGACATTTTGCTCGAACCAGTATAAACCTCGTGTCCTCTTAGCACACCATCCGAGCCAGACGTGCAATATTAGAAATTTACTTGTTGGTGGCAACTCAAAACACCAATAGATGGCGCGCTAGGTAGGGGCCTTTTGTGCGTCTCAACATACACACCAGGCCTCGAATGGCTAGTCACAACGTCAGCTGGATCACGAGCACGCACGTGTGCTTCGAGTATCTAGACTTCATCGTCATGACAGAGGGAGAGCTGGCGCTAGCTCCCGTAGCCGTCCAACCACTCCCCTTCGCTGATGCGCTGGAGGAGCAATAGCTGCATGCACTAGAGGCTCACACCCCTGGGAGCGGTGGAAGGTCCTAATATGGCTAGAGGGGGTGAATAGCCTATTTAAAAATCTACAAATCAACTAGAGCAATTTGATTAGTATGACAAATAGCAAAATGCAAACTTGCTCTAGCTCTACAAGGGTTGCAAGCCACCTATCCAATAATTCTAGTTGCAATGATTACTAGTCACACAACTTGCAATGTTACTACTCACTAAGAGCTCTTAAACTTGCTACTCTAAAAAGCTCCACTAGATGAACTTAAAATAACAAAGCAAACTCTTAATTCTAATTACACTAAAGAGCTTGTCATAACTAGTTTGCAAGAATATAAATGAGTGAGTAGGGTGATTATACCGCCGTGTAGAGGAGTGAACCAATCACACGATGAATACTAAATCAATCACTGGGAGAATACCAAAGGGCAAGAGACAACCAATTTTTCTCCCGAGGTTCACGTGCTTGCCGGCACGCTAGTCCCCATTGTGTCGACCAACACTTGGTGGTTCGGCGGCTAAGAGGTGTTGCATGAACCTTGTCCTCACAATTGGACACCACAAGAACCTACCCACAAGTGAGGTAACTCAATGACACGAGCAATCCACTAGAGTTACCTTTCGGCTCTCCGCTAGGGAAGGTACAAGACCCCTCACAATCACCGCGATCGGAGCCAGAGATAATCACCAACCTCCGCTCAACGATCCTCGCTGCTCCAAGCCATCTAGGTGGTGGCAACCACTAAGAGTAATAAGTGAATCCCACAACGAAACACGAATGCCAAGTGCCTCTAGATGCAATCACTCAAGTAATGCACTTGGATTCTCTCCCAATCTCTCAAAGATGATGAATCAATGAAGGAGATGAGTGGAAGGGCTTTGGCTAAGCTCACAAGGTTGCTATGTTAATGCAAAATGGCCAAGAGAATGAGCTTGAGCCGGCCATGGGGCTTAAATAGAAGCCCCCACGAAATAGAGCTGTTGGACTCCTCACTGTATTGAACATGGGCCGACCGGACGCTCCGGTCATATTGACCGGACGCTGGACCCAACGTCCGGTCACCTGATGATAGCCACGTGTAATACTATGGTCAACCGAAGCCGCCCGATCTCAATGGTCATGACATGACCGTACGCTTCGGCAAAAGTGACTGGACGCTGAACCCCCAACGTCCGGTCGTTTCCAGTAAGCTCCCAGAGATGGCAAACCTTGATCGGACGCGTCCGGTCAGTCCCCTTGATCTCAGTACTGCCATGTCAGCTCTGACCAGACGCTGCCTTCTAGCGTCCGGTTAGTCCGAGACTCAGCGTCCGGTCAAATGACCGACGCTAGGTCTACGCTGCCACACCTGACCGGACACGCCGGTCCACCTGAGACCAGCGTCCGGTCACTTTGTGAATCAGCGAGACTGACCCTCTTTCATCTCTAACTCCTTCACCCTTGCTCAAATGTGCCAACCACCAAGTGTATCACCTTGTGCACATGTGTTAGCATATTTTCACAAACATTTTCAAGGGTGTTAGCATTCCACTAGATCCTAAATGCATATGCAATGAGTTAGAGCATCTAGTGACACTTTGATAACCGCATTTCGATACGAGTTTCATCCCTCTTAATAGTACGGCTATCAATCCTAAATGTGATCATACTCTCTAAGTGTCTTGATTACCAAAACAAAATAGTTCCTACAAATTACACCTTTGCCTTGAGCTTTTTCGCTTTCTTCTTTTCAAGTCAAAGCACTTTGATCATCACCATGCCATCACCATTGTCATAATCTTCGCCATTGCTTCATCACTTGGAGAAGTGCTACCTATCTCATAATCACTTTGATAAACTACGTTAGCACTTAGGGTTTCATCAATTAACCAAAACCAAACTAGAGCTTTCAATCTCCCCCTTTTTGGTAATTGATGACAACCCTTTCACAAAGATATGAGTTAAAATTTAATTGAATCCATATTGCTTGCCCAAGCATATTTACCATGTGTAAAGGATATGGACAAGTTTCATGAATCCCAAATGGTAGTAATTGCTCCCCCTACATATGTGCTAAGAGTTTGGATTGTAGCTTGTACATATGCTTAGATAGGAAATATAGGAGTCAATTTCTATCAAATGATGCTAAGGTATAAGAGATAGACCTTTGAAGCGTGATACCAATCAGAGTGCACCAATATACCATCCTTAGCACCATTAGTAACTAGACATACACAAAAACTAGAATACCCCATGAGATCAATATTACAAGCAAGGGTCTAGTTTCCATAGAATAAACATAAGTCTAGTTACTTTAGCTAGATACCACTTGTAAATACTTGGAAACGAAATCACTACATATCCTATGCATGCTAGATTTTCATTTAATCATTCAAATTTACAACTAGCATACATCACATAAGCATGGATAGGATGTTCAAATTTAAAACTTGTGCCATGCAAACAAACATATGAAATGCACATTCAAATGCAACATACAAGTTTATGAGCTTACTCCCCCTACTTGTGTCCATCTTTTTTATTGATCCCCTTACAATGTCATTTCATTTGTGTGCTCCTCCTATCTTACCATCCTTGTGAATTTCTCTCCCCCTTTGTCAACAATTAGCACGAAAGGTGAGCTCAAATTATAGATAGGTTGGGGTGAAACCATGTGAAATGAGGATCATTTTCCCAAATTTGGTTCAATCTAGATTACCTGCAAAAGATATTTAACTCGGTTTGATCCAAGGACAAGCTTCTTTACACCTCCAAATAAGGGTTATCTTGTACCATATTGAGTTAAACACTTGTAGCTTATTTTCTAGATCAAACACTAGGTTTAGAAGCCCACAAACATGTCATATGCTACCACTAGATCATTTCAAACATACAAGCAATAGTGGTACCATACAAGCATCAAATTCATTTAATTTTAATGAATGAGCCTAGTCAAATATGAAAAATGTCTAGATGCACTAAACATGTCCTTAGCAAGGATGTATGCCATGCCAATCAACTTTTACCTTGGATTGCTCGAAGGAGAGGCATGTCATATAAGTGGAGGGTGCATCAACACATATTGGAGAAGTCAAGTATGTTCAATTCATTCCTTAGCTTGCAAAACCTCTTTTCATCAAGTGGCTTGGTGAAGATATCGAGAAGTTAATCTTCGGTGCCCACACCCTCAATGCAAATGTCCCCTTTTTGTTGGTGATCTCTTATGAAATGATGGCGGACATCAATATGCTTTATTCTTGAATGTTGAACCGGGTTATTGGTGAGCTTTACGGCACTCTCATTGTCACATAGCAATGGCACTTGCTTGAATTTAATTCCAAAGTCACTCAAAGTAGCCTTCATCCAAAGTAATTGAGCACAACAACTACCGGTCGAAATATACTCCGCTTCAGCGGTTGAAAGTGCTACACTATTTTGCTTCTTTGATGACTAAGACACAAGTGATCTTTCCAATAGTTGACATGTGCCCGATGTGCTCTTTCTCTCAACTTTGCATCCCGCATAATCGGAGTCCGAATATCCAATCAACTCAAATCTTGCTCCTTTAGGATACCACAATCCAATATTTTGTGTATGCTTCAAGTACCTCAATATTCTCTTTATTGCTTTCAAATGACTTTCTCTTGGCGAGGCTTGAAATCTAGCACACATGCATACACTAAACATCACATCCGGTCTTGATGCGGTCACATAGAGTAGGCTTCCAATCATAGACCGATACATCTTTTAATCCACCTTGTTGCCACTAGCATCACTATCCAAGCTTCCACTTGTTCCCATTAGTGTACTAATAGATTTAGCGATATCCATTCCAAACTTCTTGAGCATGTCCTTGATATACTTGCATTGACTCACAAATGTGTCATTCTTCATTTGCTTGATTTGAAGACCAAGGAAGTAGCTAAGTTCTCCAATCATGGACATCTCAAACTTACTTGCCATCATCTTGCCAAACTCTTCACAAAAATCTTGATTTGTTAACCCAAATATGATATCATCAATATAGATTTGTATTACAAACAAGTCATTTCCAAGCTTCTTGGTGAAGAGAGTGGTGTCAACCTTTCCCATTTTGAATCCCTTAGAGAGTAGGAAATCCCTCAATCTCTCATACTATGCTCTTGGTGCTTGTTTCAATCCATACAAAGCATTTCTCAACTTGTAAACATGGTTGGGTTTCTTTTCATCTTCAAAACCAGGAGGTTGCTCAAAATACACAAGCTCATTGATGTACCCATTGAGAAATACACTCTTCACATCCATTTGGTACAACATGATGTTGTGGGCACAAGCATAGGCTAACAAGATCATAATTGCTTCCAATCTTACAATCGGGGCATATGTTTCTCCAAAGTCAAGACCTTCAACTTGAGTGTAACCTTGAGCCACTAATCTTGCTTTGTTCCTTATTACTATCCCATCTTGATCTTGCTTGTTTCGAAAGACCCACTTTGTTCTAATCACATTATGATCCTTAGGCCTCTCAACTAACTCTCATACTTGGTTTCTTGTAAAGTTGTTTAGCTCTTCATGCATAGCATTGACCCAATCAACATCCTTTAAAGCTTCATCTATCTTCTTAGGTTCAATGGATGACACAAATGAGAAATGCTCACAAAATGAAGCCAATCTTGATATAGTTTGTACACCTCTTGAAATATCACCAATAATAGTGTCCAAGTAAAAGGTCCTAATGGCTAGAGAGGGGTGAATAGCCTAATAAAATTTCTTCAACAACACTTAACAAAATAGTTAGACAATTATGAGGCGAAGCAAGTGTTGCACTAGCCTACTCAAAATGCAATCCACCTACCACAATTCTAGTTTAGATAATATCTATTCACACAATAGCTATGACACTACCCTATGTTAATGTGCTCTCAAAGGCTAACTAAAGAGCCACATCAACCAAGCAAGCAAGCTCTCACAACTAGCTACACTAAAGAGCTTGTCAACTAGTTCGTGGTAAAGTAAAGAGAGTGATCAAGAAGGTTATACCACCGTGTAGATGAAGGAACCAATCAATCACAAGGATGAATAACAATGAAGACCAATCACCTCGGGATCAATGATGAACATAATAATTTTTTACCGAGGTTCACTCACTTGGAGGTTCACGCGCTAATTGGCTTCATATGCCAAACCCTCAATAGGGTGCCGCACAACCAACACAAGATGAGGATCACACAAGCCATAAGCAATCCACTAGAGTACCTTTTGGCGCTCCACCGGAGAAAGGTCAAGAACCCCTCACAATCACCATGATCAGAGCCGGAGACAATCACTAACCTCTACTCAATGATCCTCACTGCTCCAAGCCGTCTAGGTGGCGGCAACCACCAAGAGTAACAAGCGAAACCCGCAGCGAAACAAGAACACCAAGTGCCTCTAGATGCAAACACTCAAGCAATGTACTTGGATTCACTCCCAATCTCACTATGATGATGAATCAATGATGGAGATGAGTGGGAGGGCTTTGGCTAAGCTCACAAGGTGCTATGTCAATGAAAATGGCCAAAGGTTGTGAGCAACAGCCGGCCATGGGGCTTAAATAGAAGCCTCCATGAAACAGAGCTGTTGTACCCCTTCACTGGGCATAACGCGGGCTGACCGGACGCTCCGGCTAGTTGACCAAACGCTGAGCCCCCAGCGTCCGGTCGCTCATAGTCAGCCACATGTCCCGACTTCAATGATCATCTGCCTTGACCGGACACAGCTCCTGAGTTGACCGGATGCTGAACACCCAGCGTCCGGTTGTTTACAGTAAGGTTCCAAAACTGAATTTTGCTGAGCGGACGCGTCCGGTCATGCTTGACCGGACCCCGCCAGTGTCCGGTCACACTGTGACTTCTTACTGTGCTGACCGACAACACAACCGGACGCAACCCTTCAGCGTCCGGTCGCAGAGCGACCTAGCGTCCGGTCGTTTGACTGACACCAGCATCTTCGCTGCTACACCTGACCGGACGCGCCGGTCCAACTGAGGCCAGCTTCCGGTCACTTCCAGTGACCTCCGTCTTTTCTGTCTAGGGCACCGGTGGCATCATCAGACTATCCGCACTCTACGGGCGGACACTCCACCGATGGAGTTACTTACCCTTGCACCTAAACTTCACCACCCTTGATCAAATGTGCCAACCACCAAGTGTATCACCTTGTGCACATGTGTTAGCGTATTTTCACAAACATTTTCAAGGGTGTTAGCACTCCACTAGATCCTAAATGCATATGCAATGAGTTAGAGCATCTAGTGGCACTTTGATAACCGTATTCCGATACGAGTTTCACCCCTCTTAATAGTACAACTATCAAACCTAAATGTGATCACACTCTCTAAGTGTCTTGATCACCAAAACAAAATAGCTCCTATGATTTATACCTTTACCTTGAGCTTTTTGTTTTTCTCTTTCTTCTTTCCAAGTCCAAGCACTTGATCATCATCATGGTATCATCATCATGTTATGATCTTCATTTGATTCACCACTTGGAATGTGCTACCTATCTCATGATCACTTAATAAACTAGGTTAGCACTTAGGGTTTCATCAATTCACCAAAACAAAACTAGAGCTTTCACCAAGGGATGATCTCTTGCAACATTGGTTGATTGAAGCACTTGCACTTGATTGCTTGTATTTGATAGATCACTTGGTTGAGATGATGAACTAGCCACTTGTTATTGATCTTGCACTTTGTCATCACTAGTTCTTGCTTGAACTTGATCATGAGAACCACTAGCTTGCACATTTGAGTTAGAGAGTACTTGATTCTTGTCATCTCCAACATCAATCATCTCTCTAGGCCTTATATCACCAATGTCCATGTTCTTCATTGCATTGACCAATTGAGTGCCTCTTATATCATCTAGATTCTCATCTTCCTCTTGGGAACCATTTGTTTCATCAAACTCCACATCATGAACCTCCTCAAGAGTACCACTAGCTAAATTCCAAACTCTATAAGCCTTGCTAGTAGTGGAGTAACCAAGCAAGAAACCTTCATCATATTTCTTTTCAAACTTGCTCAATCTAGTGCCTTTCTTCAATATGTAGCATTTACAACCAAAAACCCAAAAGTATGCTATGTTGGGCTTTCTTCCATTCAAAAGCTCATAAGGTGTCTTCTCCGTCATGGGGTGACAATAGAGTCGGTTGCTATAATAGCAAGCCATGTTGATAGCTTCGGCCCAAAATGAATGACTCACATTGTACTCACTCAACATTGATCTTGCCATGTCAATCAAAGTTCTATTCTTCCTTTCAACTAGACCATTTGATTGTGCAGTATACTTGGCTGAGAATTGATGTCTAATTCCAAATTCATCACACAACTCATCAATTCTTGTGTTCTTGAACTCACTTCCATTGTCACTTCTCACTTTCTTGATGGTTGTTTCAAATTCATTGTGAATGCTCTTAACAAATGATTTGAATGTTGCAAATACATCACTCTTATCCACTAGAAAGAATACCCATGTGTATCTAGTGAAATCATCCACAATCACAAATCCATATTTGTTTCCACCAATGCTAGTGTATGTGGTTGGTCCAAACAAGTCCATGTGCACCAACTCAAATGCCTTAGATGTGCTCATCATGCTCTTCGTAGGATGTGTGTTACCAACTTGCTTTTCGGCTTGACATGCACTACATAGCTTATCTTTTTCAAATGTGACATCTTTCAAGCCTCTAAGTCATGCTTGATCAACTTGTTTAATTATTTCATTCCAACATGACCAAGCCTTCTATGCCATAACCAACCCATGCTAGACTTAGTGATCAAACATGTTGATAATTGAGCTTCTCTAGCATTGAAATCAACTAAGTATAGATTCTCATATCTAAATCCTTTGAATATCAAGTTAGAGCCATCTACACTTATGATCTCTACATCATCCACACCAAATATGCACTTAAAACCAAGATCACATAATTGAGCTACCAACAATAGGTTAAAGTTCAAGCTCTCTACTAGTAGCACATTGGAGATGCTCAAATCATTGGATATTGCAATCTTACCAAGCCCTTTGATCTTGCCTTTGCCATTGTCACCAAATGTGATACTATCAATCCCATTGATCTTATTTTCATTGATTGAATTGAACATTCTTAGATCACCGGTCATGTGTTGTGTGCACCCACTATCAAGCACCCAATGCCTTCCTCTGGCTTTATAATTGACCTACAAAAGAAGATTAATTCTTTTTAGGTACCCAAACTTGCTTGGGTCCTTGAAGGTTAGTTACCAAAGTCTTTGGTACCCAAATGGCCTTCTTTTTTGGGCCCACAATTGGTGTACCAATGAATTTAGCCTTCATACCATTGGCACCCTTAACAAGCATGTAACAAGAATCAAATTTAATTAAGGATACATTAGGTAGCTTGTTCTTGTTAATTTTGCAATATTGCTCTACATGCCCAACATGCTTGCATCTATTGCAAAACCGACCATTGCCCTTCACAAAGTTAACTTTGGGAGCGACAAAGGCCGCCTTGCTTTCTTGGGGGTATAGCCTAATCCTTCTTTGTTGAGAGAAAACCTTTGGCTACCCAAGTACTTTAGCAAGCGGGCATCTCCACCATAGGCATTGCCTAAGGCACGAGTGAGCTCATTCACCTCCTTCTTGAGGGTATCATTTTCCACAATTAATGAGGCATCACAAGTGAGACCATCACTCAAAGGTGAAGTAGAAGTAGTAGTGCTATAAGAAGTGTTAGTGGGAGCAACTACAATGGGCTTATAAAAAGTTTCATCAATAAGATCACATGTTAGTCCCACATCACAAGACACGATCACTTGCTCCTTCTTGGCCTCCTCCTTCTTGACTTGCTCGACGAGAGAGGAGTGAGCTTTTTCAAGCTTAGAGTGAGCTTTGCCAAGCTTCTCATAGGCTTCCATTGGCCTCTCATGAGTGGCATTGAGCTCATCAAGAGATTGCTTAAGAAATTTGACTTTCTTGTTCAATTCTTTGCACTCCTTTCTCTTCATCTCAAAGCAAGTGTGCACTTGCTCACACATGTCCATGAGCTCCTCCTTGGAGTACTCCTCATCATCATCATCACTTCTACAAGCATCACTTTCACATTCATCATCATCACTCACATTATATTTTACCTTGGTAGCCTTTGCCATGAGGCATGTCGATGGAGTGTCGAAGATGGAGAGCTTGTCGTTGATGGCGATGCTTGCTAGTGCTCTCTTGATAGATTTCTTGTCATCATCACTAGATCTATCACTATTCGAAGAGCCATCACTATCCCATGTGACCACATAGCCTCCACATTTCTTCTTCTTTTGGAAGGTCATTCTCTTCTCCTTCTTCTCCTTCTTTTCTTTCTTATCCTTTTTGAGCTTCTTCTTCTTATCCTCATCATTGTCACTATTGTAGGGACAATTTGCTACAACATGATCGGGGCTCTTGCAATTGTAGCATCTTCTCATATATTCTTTGCTTTTGGTGTGATCTCTTCTCTTTCTTGCACCATAGCCCTTCTTCTTCATGAATTTTCCCATCTTACGGACAAAGAGGGTCATAGCTTCATCATCAATATCACTAAGACCATCATCACTTGATTCTTTCTTGGACTTGCCCTTGTTCTTGGATGATGATGAGCTAGCCTTGAATGCTATACTCTTCTTCTTCTTGTCTTCTTCCTTCTTTTCATCCTTGTCATCCCCCTCCCTTTCCACACGATATGTCTCTTGGGTTATGACATCACCTAGTACTTGGTTGGGGGTAATCTCCTTCAATCCTCCTCTTATGATGAGCAATCTCAACATCTCAAATCTTGGAGGTAGGCACATCAAGAATCGATGAGAGACATCATCATCCTTGATCTTTTCTCCCAATGCCTTCAAATCATTGACAATCACTTGTAAACGATGGAACATCTCTGGAATGCTCTCATCTTCCTTCATCTTGAAGCTTGTCAATTTATCCTTGAGGATATACAACTTGGCACTCTTCACCACCGATGTGCCCTCGTATGTTTCCTCCAATCTCTTCCATACCTCATTTGCTCTTTCACAATCCTTGATTTGCTCAAACACCTTGGAATCAATGGTATTGTATATGGTGTTGAGAGCCATTGTATTGCATTGCTTGTTGATCTTATCTTGGTTGGTGAGATCATCAGGATCAATGATAGCATAGTCATTCTCGATCACTTCCCATACTTGATTATTGATTGAACCAAGATACATCCTCATCTTTCTCTTCCAATAATCATAGCATGTGCCATCAAAGAATGGTGGTTTGCCCCCCACATGGTTGAACACAACTTGAGCCATAATTTGACACCGAGGTTGTTAAGCCTTCAATCAAACGGTGACCACGGCTTCGATACCACTTGAAAGGTCCTAATATGGCTAGAGGGGGGTGAATAGACTATTTAAAAATCTATAAATCAACTAGAGCAATTTGATTAGTATGACAAATAGCGAAATACAAACTTGCTCTAGCTCTACAAGGGTTGCAAGCCACATATCCAACAATTCAAGTTGCAATGATTACTAGTCACGCAACTTGCAATGTTACTACTCACTAAGAGCTCTCAAACTTGCTACTCTAAAAAGCTCCACTAGATGAACTTAAAATAACAAAGCAAGTTCTCAATTCTAATTACACTAAAGAGCTTGCCACAACTAGTTTGTAAGAATATAAATGAGTGAGTAGGGTGATTATACCATCGTGTAGAGGAGTGAACCAATCACAAGATGAATACTAAATCAATCACCGGGAGAATACCAAAGGGCAAGAGACAACCAATTTTTCTCCTGAGGTTCACATGCTTGCTGGTACGCTAGTCCCCGTTGTGTCGACCAATACTTGGTGGTTCGGTGGATAAAAGGTGTTGCACGAACCTCGTCCTCACAATTGGACACCATAAGAACCTACCCACAAGTGAGGTAACTCAATGACACGGGCAATCCACTAGAGTTACCTTTTGGCTCTCCACCGGGAAAGGTACAAGACCCCTCACAATCACCACGATCGGAGCCGGAGACAATCACCAACCTCCACTCAATGATCCTCACTGCTCCAAGCCGTCTAGGTGGCGGCAACCACCAAGAGTAACAAGTGAATCCCGTAGTAAAACACGAATGCCAAGTGCCTCTAGATGTAATCACTCAAGCAATGCACTTGGATTCTCTCCCAATCTCTCAAAGATGATGAATCAATGAAGGAGATGAGTGGGAGAGCTTTGGCTAAGCTCACAAGGTTGCTATATCAATGCAAAATGGCCAAGAGAATGAGCTTGAGCAGGCCATGGGGCTTAAATAGAAGCCCCCACGAAATAGAGCCGTTGGGCTCCTCACTGTACTGAACATGGGCCGACCGGATGCTCCGGTCATATTGACCGAACATTGGACCCAGTGTCCGGTCGCCTGATGACAGCCACGTGTAATACTGCGTTCAACCGAAGCCGCCCAATCTCAACAGTCACGACACGACCGTATGCTTTGGCAAAAGTGATCGGATGCTGAACCCCCAGCATCCGGTCGTTTCCAGTAAGCTCCCAGAGATGGCAAACCTTGACCGGACACGTCCGATCGACCTTGACCAGACGTTGCCAGCGTCCGATCAGTCCCCTTGATCTCAGTACTGCCATGTTAGCTCTGACCGGACACTGCCTTCTAGCGTCTGGTCAGTCCGAGACTCAACGTCTGGTCAAATGACCGACGCTAGGTCTACGCTGCCACGCCTGACTGGACGCACTGGTCCACCTGAGACCAGTGTCTGGTCACTTTGTGAATCGGTGAGACTGACCCTCTTTCATCTCTATCTCCTTCACCCTTGCTCAAATGTGCCAACCATCAAGTGTATCACCTTGTGCACATGTGTTAGCATATTTTCACAAACATTTTCAAGGGTGTTAGCATTCCACTAGATCCTAAATGCATATGCAATGAGTTAGAGCATCTAGTGGCACTTTGATAACCGCATTTTGATACGAGTTTCACCCCTCTTAATAGTACGACTACTAATCCTAAATGTGATCACACTCTCTAAGTGTCTTGATCACCAAAACAAAATAGCTCCTATAAATTATACCTTTGCCTTGAGCTTTTTCTCTTTCTTTTTTCCAAGTCAAAGCACTTTGATCATCACCATGCCATCACCATTGTCATAATCTTCGCCATTGCTTCATCACTTGGAGAAGTGATACCTATCTCATAATCACTTTGATAAACTAGGTTAGCACTTAGGGTTTCATCAATTAACCAAAACCAAACTAGAGCTTTCAAGTGGCCATCTCCTCAGCTTCGACTATGAGAGGTTGGAGTGCCAGCTCGGTGCCTTTCTAGGACCCCGACCGTCCTAGGAGGACCTACGCCACCTTACCTTCTTGTTCGTCAATGTCTTGGTGTAGCTTTTCGGGGGAGAACCTTTCTTCCTAGAATACCTCATCCGGATGCCCCGACAGCACTCATGTTTGGTCTACACAATGCTGTAGAGACCGTTGGCCACTTTGTGGGGCAACTCATTCCTTGGTCCCCTACGAACGATGAGTTCGTGGGGATCACCGAATATGTCGTAGAATCTTTCCATGACCTCCTCGTTGAAGAGTCAGAGTCACCCTCCAGCTCTAACTCTAGCAGGGGGAGTCATCACCCCTCTCGTGAGTGTTTTATGGCAGGTACCCCTGAGGGACACATCGAAAGCATCCACGAAGAGGAGGCTACCTTGATGAATGACCTTGACAACAAGGTTGAGGGGGAGATAGGGGCCCCACCCCACCTATAGGTGGAGTAGCTAAAGGCCTGGCACCTAGAGCTCGAGGAAGCACGACTCCAACTCAAGTAGGAATGCGCGGAGCTCAATCGGGAGATCGAGCGCCACAGAGACAGCGGGCGCACGCGTGCCATGTCCCGTGACGTCATCTAGAGGATCATCGCGGACGATGAAGCCCTCCCACACTTCACCCGGGTGAGCCAAAACATCGCTGCTGTGGTGGCCTTGCTCCATGGGCTTTCGAGGCCCATGATGTCCGGGGATCATCGGGCCCACTATGAGATTCGCATGCTACTCAAGCGTGAGGCGACGTAGCAGGCCGAGTGATGAGGACATGGCACCTTCGGATACGAACAATGATTATAAGGTGCGCTCGTTCCTACATTTGCATAGTGGCTTTGGTTATAATTCACTTGGTTCCACATGTACATGTCACTATTTGATTGTAGGTTCAAATGTGTTTCATAATGAAAGTTCATCAAAGTTGAACTTTCGGTTCGTCGGTAGCCCGACAGTGCCTCATTGGGAAGGCCATAACTCATCCATCCGGAGTGCGATCGAGGTCAATGAGCACTTGATGGAAAGCTTGTTTGATAAGCTTTCAAATAGATCTGGTTCCATCTCAATATCACGTCGGCAAGGCCTCCAAATCACCAATATATTCTGTCACTATTTCTGCTGGGAGCTACACTATCGTTATGGGCTTGTTATTCATCCTTGGGACCCTGGCCCAAGTGGGAGCACACCCCAAGGACTTGGAGAACCCACCAAGAAAGCCCTTGGACATCCTCCTCCTTGGCCACCACCTTAGGAGGCCAGCAAGGACGTCCAATCCAAGCCAGAGGCCCAGTCCAATCCGAGTTCGAGTCTGCCTCGGCCGTCAGGACCAGTCTGCAATAAAATGGACGCCCAGGACGCATCCAAACTCTGTTTTCGATGATCCACATATGGATGGAAAGATAATTTGATAAGGAAGCCAATCCAAGTGGTTTCATGTCAAAATCTCTTCAGAATCTACAGGAATAGTCAAAATAAGTCAGTGTCCAGAATCTGCCAGGGTGCTGCGACACCTACTTTTGGTCCGTTGGACCGTGTATCGTGTTTGGGCCCATTAGGGGGTGTGTCTAGGGTAGGCGATGACCCTAAGACCTTTATAATCATACGCCGCCACCGTCATTAGGTTTTGGGTTTTGTTTTAGATCAATCTGTCATTGAATAGTCGCCGTTATCGATTTACAAGACCCCAACTTCGAGTGCTTAATCATTCATCTATAATTGTCACTTTAATTGAGTTGCTTTTTATCTTGTTCTTGCTTGTGTTCTTCGATTCGCAGCAGGGATTAGCCTTCTTGGCGAGGTCAATCAGATTGTGACACGGTTGATAACCAGAGGAGACGTGGTGCTAAGGTTGCAGGGTTTGGGTCTTTGTGATCTGAAGCCGGATCGGTGTGTCGTTCTCCGAACAAATCGTTGTTTATCTTGAACCTGACGGAAGATCGGGATCCCTGTCTCCATTAAGTGGTAATCAGAGCTTCAGGTATACCGTCAAGTTCACATCTTATCCTTAGTTTGAGTGTTTTTGCTTTTATCCCATAGTCCAATGCCATATTTATTTCCTATCCTATAACCATCCGTGCCATAGCCTTTGCATGATTCGGTTTCAGAGTCCGCTTTGTTGAGTTTGTGTCCTAGGTCAAAGTCTTGTTGCTGATTTAGATTGTGTTCTTTTCTAGTTTGTGTTGATACCTCCACTCGCCGCTATTCCGTATCACCATCGGTTTGCATCTTGTGTCCACTAAATCTCTTATTCGAGCAGCTTCCTTAAAACAGTCATAACTTTTGCATCCGAACTCGAAACAGGAAAAATTTTATATCTACGGAGAACGCCAGAAAATTTTAGATCTATTCATCCCAGCAACGTTGGGTTCGCAAAAATTAGATTTGCAAAATTCGATTAGGAAAATTGAGTTTCTGGGCCCACAAGTTTTGGTATGCTTTTTAGCACAGTCCTAATTTTCTATAGGCCACATCTTTTATTCAATTGAGCTCAAAATTTTTGTGGTTTATTCTTGTGTGCTCCTTGCTGAGAAAAAAATATCAAAAGAGCAAAAGCAAGAAAAAAAAGATTGGACAAAAAATAAAAGAAAAAATAGTAAAAGAAAATACAAGATATCGAAAAGGAGCACATAAGGAACACTCAATAGCTCTATTGTTTGTGATACCTTTTGCCTTGTTCACATCCATTGCTACCTTTGATACTTGTTTCCTTTCATCCTTGTTTCTTCTCTTGTTTATCACAACTGGTGATAGGGACACGTATAGGCCAGCAACTAGGACAAGTGCTCTAGACATTTATTCAATATTGTTGTCTGTCACTGACTTGTGTGCCACATATATATATTTGTTCTTTTTCGTGCCTCCCAAGCTCCACATATACTTCAGATCGATATAGAAAAAGACCCTTGCAATCTTGGTGTCACACCCTCATAGGTATCACGAACCAGCCACCGGTTGTACCATCCACTGCTTTGCGTTGGTAAGAACCTGGTAAGAGCTTGATAAGGTGTTTCCTTTTGCTGTGATCTTGAGAGGCAGCACCACTCCACCTACATAGTAGGATTATTAGGGATAACCTTCACTGTTTGTTTCCTTGTTTTTGTGTTTACAATGACAGGTTGTTCGTATCCACCGACTTATGATGGTATAGGTGCTGATGAGTACATGGAGTGGGAAATTGCCATTGATAACATATTTGCTACTCGCTTTATGTGTCCAAGGAGGAAGGTAAAAAATGCAGTTAGTGTTTTGCGACATTCTGCTTTATCTTGGTGGGAGTCTTTAGATCCTTCTGATAAGCCTCAAACTTGGAATGATATGAAACTTCTTATGCGAGAAACCTTTGTTAATCCACCTCCTGTTTTGACTTCATATGATGAGGTGCACCATTTAGAGGAAGAGTCTGTTGTTATTCCTCCTGCTATGCCTAACCTTTTGCAGGACAATGTAGAAAAGAGCAAGGATGACGTGACAGAAAATGAGAAGCTCACAGCCTCATGTGAAAATTTAGAACCATCAACTATTACCCCTACTGAACATGAGAGCAAAGGTAATGCCCATGATGCTAAACTCACAGAAGGTGAGAGTTCTCTTGATGTGCTGAATTTTTCCACCAATCATGCTATGATAGAGCAAATTTTAGTGGAGCATTCGCTTGATTTACCTTTATCACAAGATGATTTGCTTGATGTTTCTTATGATGAAGATGACTTGCATGATGATATTTATGTTATACCCATGCAATCATTGAAGAATGATCACGCTATATGTGTGCTGAAAATGAGCACTTGTGCTAAAAATAGACTTGTTATTCATAATGCTAGTGAAGTTGATGAGCTGAAATTGTTGTCTTCTTTAAATACTTTGGGTTACATTGAATTTGATGTTCCGTGTAATCTTAGTTCTTTAGAGGAGAAACTTTATGCATATGCTGATTTGCCATGGTTCTCTAGACATACATATCATTTTATTGGAAAATATAATTGTAAAGGAGAGTATATGGTGCATCGTGTCTATATTTGTTCAAATCTAAAATCTCCTTATATTGTGCAAAAGTATGATCAACCAAAGGATTGCAATTGCTATAATCTTGTTATGTCAAGTTCCCCTAGTTTTGTTATAAAGAAACATGTTAAATTTCAAGAAAGGGAGCAATGTTGGCTACTACCGACAACTTGTCCACCAGCTAAGCTCAAACCGAGGACGGTTTGTTGTCAAGAAGGGGAGGATGATGAGGACATGGCACCTTTGGATACGAACAATGATTATAAGGTGCGCTCGTTCCTACATTTGCATAGTGGCTTTGGTTATAATTCACTTGGTTCCACATGTACATGTCACTATTTGATTGTAGGTTCAAATGTGTTTCATAATGAAAGTTCATCAAAGTTGAACTTTCGGTTCGTTGGTAGCCCGACAGTGCCTCATTGGGAAGGCCATAACTCATCCATCCGATGTGCGATCGAGGTCAATGAGCACTTGATGGAAAGCTTGTTTGATAAGCTTTCAAATAGATCTGGTTCCATCTCAATATCACATAGGCAAGGCCTCCAAATCACCAATATATTCTGTCACTATTTCTGCTAGGAGCTACACTGTCGTTATGGCCTTGTTATTCATCCTTGGGACCCTGGCCCAAGTGGGAGCACACCCCAAGGACTTGGAGAACCCACCAAGAAAGCCCTTGGACGTCCTCCTCCTTGGCCACCACCTTAGGAGGCCAGCAAGGACGTCCAATCCAAGCCAGAGGCCCAGTCCAATCCGAGTTCGAGTCTGCCTCGGCCGTTAGGACCAGTCTGCAATAAAACGGACGCCCAGGACGCATCCAAACTCCGTTTTCGATGATCCACATATGGATGGAAAGATAATTTGATAAGGAAGCCAATCCAAGTGGTTTCATGTCAAAATCTCTTCAGAATAAACAGGAATAGTCAAAATAAGTCAGTGTCCAGAATCTGCCAGGGTGCTGCGACACCTACTTTTGGTCCGTTGGACCGTGTATCGTGTTTGGGCCCATTAGGGGGTGCGTCTAGGGTAGGCGACGACCCTAAGACCTTTATAATCATACGCCACCGCCATCATTAGGTTTTGGGTTTTGTTTTAGATCAATCTGTCATTGAACAGTCGCCGTTATCGGTTTGCAAGACCCCAACTTCAAGTGCTTAATCATTCATCTGCAATTGTCACTTTAATTGAGTTGCCTTTTATCTTGTTCTTGCTTGTGTTCTTCGATTCGCAGCAGGGATTAGCCTTCTTGGCGAGGTCAACCGGATTGTGACATGGTTGATAACCAGAGGAGACGTGGTGCTAAGGTTGCAGGGTTTGGGTCTTTGTGATCTGAAGCCGGATCGGTGTGTCGCTCTCCGAACAAATCATTGTTTATCTTGAACCTGATGGAAGATCGGGATCCCCGTCTCCATTACCGAGAGCTCACTGTCTCGGCGACATGAGCTTGATGCCAGCCAACACACACCCTTAGAGTGACCCGACAAGGATGCGTTAGTCCACCAGGCGCCATAAGGCGGCAGGCAGCGCACCGTGGTCCCGGTGCATGAACGTCTCGGCCACAACCGTGACACACGTGACACCCTCAACGCCCGTAGACGTACCCACAATGAGCCAAGAGAGGGAGCAAGCCATGGCTATCACCCTTGTCATGGCGGATGCTATGATAGCAGCGAGGACCAAAGCCTGAGCCCTGGCTTCTCGGGGCCTCAGGCCTTCAACCGATACATCCTCAACGCCGCCTTCCCGCCAAGGTACCGACCACCAACCAACATCCTAAAATACTCTAGGGAAATGAACCCTAGACTATAGCTCGAGGATCATTGGCTTGCCTACCAAGCTGGTGGAGCAGATAATGATGATTTCATTATCCGCAACCTTCCATTATTCCTAGCCGATTCGGCGTAAACATGGTTGGAACACCTTTAGCCCAACAAAATTCAAAGTTGGGTGGACCTAAAAGAGATCTTTGTGGGGAACTTTCAGGGCATGTACAAGCACCCTGGGAACCCATGGGATCTCAAGAACTACCGATAGAAGGCCAAAGAAACCCTTTGTGGGTATATCCGGCGCTTCTCCCGGCAGTGCAACGAGCTGCCTAACGTCGCCGATGCCGACGTTATAGGAGCTTTCCTGTCTGGGACCACCCGTGAGTCCCTAGTTCATAAGCTAGGACATAAGATCCCGCGAACCACCAAAGAGCTCCTCGACATCGCCACTAGCCATGCCTCGGGCGAGGAGGCGATTAGAGCAATCTTCGACTGCCTCAAGGGCAAGGCGAAACAGGGCGAGGAGAAGAACAAGCAGCGGTGTGAGGGCTCGCTCGTGGCCATTGCCGACCATAGAAGGGTTGAAAGCCCATGGAGGGCACCCCAAACAACTTTGAGAAGCTACTCGAGGGGTCATACCCAAACCATGCCTTCCCCGTCAACCATCTATACAAGGACTATGACTTCATGAAGCGGTTCTTATCTGGAGGCTCCAACAAAGGGGAGCACAGGAAGGACCCCAACCCGACCGCAAATGACGCCAAGGGGAAGGATGCGGCTTTTCGATGCCGGATGGCTGCCTCATGATCTTCGAAGGGTCGGTGGCCTATGACTCGAAGCGCTGCCAGAAGCTCACATGTCGCAAGGTCTATATAGCCGAACCGGCCGCGCCAACCTTCCTCCGGTGGTCAGTGTCCGCCATAACCTTTGATTGGACCGACCACCCAGAGAGCATCCCGCAACCGGGGAGGTATCCGCTTGTGGTTGACCTGATCATCGGCATGAAGCGACTCTCTAAGGTACTGATGGATGGAGGCAGTGGCCTCAACATCATTTACGCCGAGACGCTCAATGCCATGGGCATTGACCGAGCGTGCATTTGACCGACTGGAGTGCCTTTCCATGACATCATGCCTGGAAAGCAGGTCGTGCCACTTGGCAGATTGATCTGCCCATCACCTTCAGGGATCCATCCAATTATAGGATGGAGACCATCAACTTCGAGGTGGTTGGGTTCCACGGAACCAACCACGCCATCCTAGGATGACCATGCTACATGAAGTTCATGGCCGTCCCCAACTACACCTACCTAAAGCTAAAGATGTCAGGCCTAGGTGGGGTCATCACCATCGACACCTCCTTCCAGTAAGTCTACGAATGTGAGGTTGAGTGCTATGATCATGCCGTGGCAATCGTCGCCTCCAATGAACTCGCGGCCATCAGGAAGGAGGTCATCGAAGAAGCACCCAACCCCAAGCGATCGGCTAAGTCTTTCGAGCTAGTGGAGGGCGCCAAGGAGGTCCTCATAGACCCCAGCAGCCCTGAGGGCAAAGTGGTGTGCATTGGCACCATGCTTTCTTCCAAATAGGAAAGAGCGCTCGTCGGCTTCCTCCGCGCCAATAGAGACATCTTTGTGTGGAAACCCTTGGACATGCTGGGCATTCCGAGGGAAGTCACCGAGCATACCTTGAAGATCTAGCTAGGCTCCAAGTTAGTGAAGCAACACCCATGTCGCTTCGATGAGGGGAAACACAGGGCCATCGGCGAGGAGATCGTAAAACTTTTGGTAGCCGGGTTCATCAAGGAAGTTTGATAGTGAAGACAGTGGGGAGTGGTCTAGGAGAGGCTTGTTAGAAGGCACACCGGAGACCCACTTACGCGTGGGGAAGGCCTAGGGCTATCCATGGAGTTACCCAATCAGGAGCTTGGCCCTTGCGAGGGATTCCTTGCGAGGGGCTCCAACGAGGACTAGGGGAAATCTTGCGCGCTTCTCGATACCTCTATAAAAATACTAAAGTCGTCGACGGAAGTTTGCATATCTCTACCTTACTCTTTAGCTTCCGCATTTACATTACAATCTTGGTTTGTGCTTTACTTTCCTAGCTTAGTGATAGGCTAGTTGATAGGTTTGTAACCTAGGTTGCAAAACTCCTTTTTGCAGTAGAGATAGCAACACACTAGCAAAACCGTAGTTGCACATTTAGATAGTTTATCTTTTGCATAGGTTTTTGCTAAGGATAAATAGAGGCCATGGTTTAGAGTTAGAGTTTTAAGTTGCCTAATTCCCCCCTCTTAGGCGTCACGGTCCCTTACAGGTGGAATTGAACTGTTACAAACTTCCTGAGGCACACCACAATCTCTTAGGTGCTCTTCGATGACACCTAGCCATCTAGGACCGAAGAGTCCAAGAGTAACAAATGCAAAACATGAGATCAACAAATATGCACAAGTGCTCAAGGGTGGCTTGCCCTCAATTTTGAGTCTCACTCAACCCACAAGATGGATTTTGCAAATCGAATCAATCACTCATTAAGAGAGGGATAGAGAGTGTTCTCAAGGCTCAAAAACATGTATGAATGTCAGCAGAATCAGTAGCCTCCAAAGATGGAGACTTGGGGTATTTATAGACCCCACTCAAAAACTAGCCGTTTCATAGCCGTTAGGCCTGCACAGCGCCAATGATCACAAGGTTAGTGGCGCATGTGAAGCGTCAGAACTCACGACAATTGCTGGAACTTTCGACTCCCGAAACTCTTGATTCTTATCGGAAATCCCGACGGACAAACTTGAGAACAACAGAAACATTGTTGCGGCTGACCCCATACCAGACACATCCGGTAGCATACCGGACACGTCTGGTATTTTCAGCTACAGCACAGCGAGTTAGAACTTGTCTCTCTCTCTCACTCAAACCTCACATGGGTTGGCTTGAGCACTTCTGAATAATCATCTATCAACATGATGGATCCCTCTTAATAGTACGACATACCTATTTACTCAAGATCAAATGAAAACAAAATTTGAACCGCTTGAGTTGATTTCCTTCAAATCGAATGCCATAACTCTCAATCTTCATTAAGTGAGGGTGTCAACATATCAATCTTGATTTTTTCCTTGAGCATAGCCATCTTAAGAATGAGACTTGATTCCATTTAATGAATGTGAGTTAACTTCAAATGTATCAAGTCACTTCCAACAATTTATCTGATATATTTGATCCTCCACTTCAATGTGATCATCATAGTTTGATTAGTACCTCAACTAAATGCAAGCACTTTCTTCTTCAGTTCCTCGGTCGCCAAGCCATTGCTTGTCCTTCACCCTTGCTTAGTACCTCGAAGTCTTTCCTTGCTATCTTCACCATCTCAAGCCATCAAGTCACACTTTGTGTTGAATCAACCATGCATTAAGCTCATTTATATAGTTGTCTTCTAATGTATCAAGCTTTAGAATGTGAGACCATTCCATATGCAATCCCTCATGTCTCATTAATTATTTTCTCAATGTGCTTGCTTTACCATACTTCATAGAAATCCCACAATGAGTAAGCCTTGCATGAATTATATTTGCATTATTGTCTTATGTTTGAACTAGGTTGTTTATACAACAACACATTATTTTGGCTTTTAACAAATACCTGTGAGATAACTCATTTCATGTCCACAATGAGTAATCGCATTGTTATTCAATCATCCAAAACCCAATAAAGGGCTAGATGCACTTTCACAAATGACCTTTACAAACCCTCATGTTGTCTTGCTACCCTCATTTGATGGGTCTTGCTTGTACCGTGGAGATTTACACACTTGGGGCATGCATCCAAGTCTATTATCTCCACAGTACAATATGCAATCATAGAAACAGGCCTAGATTTTTTTCAACCTCAAGGCTGATTGGGTAGATCATTTGTTTGGTCATGTATGTTTTTCCTAGCAACTCATTAGGGAATGGGAGTAGTTCCCTCAATGCACATATATAATAAGTCATCAAAGCCTTTACTACTCCATCTGTGAGTAGATTTTAACTCTAATAGCATGATGTCGTCTTGTAGTTTCTCAGTGGACAACCCGGATACAATGGTGTTTTTCCATCCTTTCTCATTATATATAGCTTTTTCAATTGTCTAGCACTAAGGAATCCGCCCTCTGCATCATGTAGCAACGTAACTCAAAAAGGCCATTGTCATCCTTGGTATCATTAGCTAATGTATCCCTAAATACACACTACACCACAACATTTAAACAATGACTGATTTGAAGTTGCCGAAAGGGGTGTACAACGATGGACAGTCAAGTCAGTTGCTAAAGGTTATAGCAACATACCCCTGTAGTTGCTAATGAAGCCATCATTATATGTATACAGCGATGGACATCATCTTTAGTAACAGACAGTTTGACGGTCCAACTTTTAGCAACCGACGACACGTTAGAGCTTTTAGCGACCAACGGTTCATCGCAATAAGAACTTTTAGCAACTAACAATCCATCGAACTCAATTAAATAGGTAAAAAAATAAAACAGATGTATTTGAAATTGTGTAAATTGGACAAAACATTCAGGATCAATACAATATTCAAATTACATTGTATATATTTTGAATGACACACACAAATGATCACATTAGACATACTCATTCAATTGTCAAACTCAAGTACATATACAATCATGTCACTTAAAATCAAGCTATACTTGTCTCAAGACACACATATATACAACTGATGAACAAAAACAAACTAGCACTTGCTATCCATGGAAGCCATAAAAAATTAGGTAAAAGCTCAAAATACACAACCATGAGTACTTAGTTGGGTTCATGTCCACCTCTGAGAAGATCTTGCAACACCTTGAGAAGATTTGCCTCTAAGAAGATTCTGCGACACCTTGAAAATATTGCCTCTGACAAGTTCCAAGAACACTTTGAGAAGATCTTGATTGCCTACAACAAACCTGCATAAGGTACAAGATTATCGAGTGGAACTGCACTAGCAATCTTAGTGTTTACAAAAAAACGTTCTTGTGTAGAACTGGACTCCATGTCCATTGTCCAATACAACTAGGAAAAAACATTTTTAGAGAAACAAGATTAATGCACAACTCATCAATTTGGCAATCGGTAGTTTTAGTTGACAGTAGTTGTTTGTGTTTTAGTTTCAGTATTTCAGACTTCACTGCTTGAGTTGACTATTTCTCAGACATTTCAGTGTTTCAATTCAATGACAATCTCAAAGCAGACAACAAAGATAATGACTCAACAAGACAAGCTAATAAGCTATCCTTTGTCTAATCTACACATCCAGTACATGTAAATCTATATGTTCGAAAGAAACTAAAATTTGCATATTAGCACAGAAAGCAGTAATTCACACAAGATGACAGGAACATACTACAGATCTCAAAATAAATGACCACCAAGCCCTTATGTTTTAACTAACACTCTAGATGCATTGTATGATTTAGATAGGTTAGATATTGTTTAAGGAAGAGCCTGCAGTGCCATTAGTAGCCATAAAATTAACCAAAAGTACTATGCAAATATAGATAAAGAAATGGCATTCCACTATATTATTACAGTCATCAGGTTGCCAGATCATGATGGAAACTATGTACTTCTGAAAGAAATGACATGCGATGGATCAAGTGGAGAAATTATCATAATCTAGTATATGCAGTGTGATATCAACAGGCAAAGTATAGAAATAAATGAAAGACTAGCTGGTCCCCCGTGCTTCTTCGCGGGATGGATTGTTTGGCTGGCACACACAAGGATCCTTCTTAAGAGTACAGAGTAGGTTGACATGTAACACATAGGTATGGTCATAAAAATAAAAAAAACACATACATATAGCCAAGGACATTGTGATTGAAGACATAAACTGCTGAGGTACGACACCTCTATAATTAGAAGACCTTCGAAATCATTGGGCCAAACCAAAGTAGGTTACATCTCTATTGACATAAATGGATAGCATTAGTAATCCTAACTGGAAAACTCTATGGCGTATTGTACTATACATGATCATGGATACTGAAAGCATGTCATTAGTGGCACACACTGAACAACTTCATGATCATTTTTGAAATTTGGGTAAGAAAATTCATTACTTGATCTCAGAGAGGAAGATGGTATGGGCACCCGAAACGTACAGTGTTGACCGTGCCTGCATTCCCTTGACTAATTAGATGTTGTGAGAAATATATCACTATAAATTATGAAAGAAGATAAAATTATAATCGAGGAGCATAATGACATTAACTGAGGTATGCACTACAGGCCTAAAGGTAAGTTCAATTGATGATCAAAGTCTCTATCTCCTCCTTGTCGATCTTGAAGTATCAAACAAATTTATACAACGTCTGGTCTTCCTTTTATTTATTGAACTGCATCCAAAACCCCATCAGCATCTTGCGTCATTCCTTCAGTTGTTCATGAAATTAAGCATTCAAAATTTATATATAAGAACCTAATCTAAGCATATCAACAGAAACAGGCACTATGATGCAAAAAAGCCTAACAATAACTGAATTATTTTTTACATCTTTTTATCTCAGGTCTGGTTGTGAATGGCTAATTGGAAAGAAAAACACAAGAATTCCCAAGTGCACTGAATTACTGGTTGCAGATATGATGAATCTTCACAGCACCCAAACTAGAGAATGCATGGAGAGTCATGATAGCATACACTAAACCTGACAGTGCAGCTATCTAAAATTGATATGAATCATCGCAGCAACCAAACTGGAGAATCGATGAATACCCATGATGGCATACACCAAACCTGACAATGCAACTATATAAAATGATAATGCTGTAGCTATACATTTAATTGGAAAAAAAGAAAGAGGTTTGAGCTGCAATAACAAAGCATGATATTGAAAGTTACTGCTTACACAATCATGAAGCTATTGAACTATCTTTGAAGATGATGCAAAGCTAGTAAGAAAAAATAGGAGCATACACAGTGGTTGGTCTATAAATGGTTGTAAAAGTGTGTGGAGATAACTTACCTTCTTGGTTCCTACGATGTAGCAAATGCAGTAGTCATATGTTTTCACTAATGCCTAATAATCGAAGTTCTCATTGTAGTTCTGACTGAAATGCAAGGAAACAGTTAGATCCATTTCAAATAAACTAAAAAAATCCTTGGATTCACTAATGCCTAATAATCGAAGCTATCACTGTGGTTCCTACAGATCAATTTTTATTCACTAAATCAAACCAAAAGCTTTACACCTACTAATTTCCATCCCTACAAATCCTGAGAGAGCAGCATTACACCTACTAATTTCCACCGCTACTATCCAGATCTGAGATTAAGAGAGAGAGCAGCAGTACCTCGCGTCCATAGAAAGTAATGGAAACAGGGATCCCGATCTTCCGTCAGGTGATGGTAACTATCGTTGTGGTGGAGAATGACACACCGATCCGGCTTCAGATCGAAAGATCGAACCCTGCAATCTTAGCACCATAGCTCCTCTGGTTATCAACCAAGTCACGGACCAGGTTGACCTCGCCAAGAAGGCTAATCCCTACCTGAGCAATGAAAAACATAAGCAAGAACAAGAAAGAACGCAACCAAATTACAGATGAATGATTATCTCTCGAAGTTGGGGTCTCACAAACCGATGAACAGCGAAACGGTTCTTCATAGATTAATCTAAGCAAAACCCAAAACCTAATGACGGTGGCGGCGTATGATTATAAAGGTCTTAGGGTTGTTGCCTACCCTGGACGTGCCCCTAATGGGCTCAAACATGATACACGGTCCAACGGACTAAAAGAAGGTGTCGCAGCACCCTGGCAGGTTCCGGATGCTGACTTGTTTCGATGATTCCTGTTGATTCCAAAGATGTTTTGACGTGAAACCACTTGGATTGGCTTCCTTATCAAATGAGCTTTCCATCCATATGTGGATCATTGAAAATGGAGTCCGGATGCGTCCTAGGTGACCAGTTTAAGGCAGACTGGTTCTGGATTCCGAGGCAGACTCGAACTTGAGTTGCTTTGGGCCTCCACCTCGGGGACTCAGACCGAATTGGCCTCGGGCCTCCTTCTTGACTTGGACACCCTTGCTAGCCTCCTTTCCCTCCATCCCATGTGCCAAACATGGTCATATGCATAGATGTCATGTCCTCATCATCCTCCCCTTCTTGATGAAAAGTCGTCCTCGGCGTCGATTGTGCTTGAAACTGATCCTGCACAACATAAAGGAGAATAGGGTTGCGAGGACAAAGAAAACTGAAATAATTATGAGAAGGAACATGACCATGTTTCCAAGTTTCTAGCATGTCATCTCGCATAAAAATTTCAACAAGCATGTAGACTCCATGATCTGAATGCACATGATGTATGTCAACACTATCCTGCAAAAGATTAGAACTAACCAAAGACAATGCAAGAATAGATGGTCGAGCAGACATAGGTAGCAACCAACAATGCTTCCCTTCTTGGAAGTGAACTTGTTTCTTTAAGGAACATGAGAAAATGTTTGTATTATTATGGCTACCCTCTAAACGATCATAATCTTGTTCAACAAAAGAAGAATTCATATTATTACGAATGTATACTTGATGTATCATATATTATCCCTTGTTGTTATATCTGCCAATAACATGATATGTGTGTTTAGAAAACCAAGGCAAATCAGCATATTTAAAAGGCTCTCTTCCAAACAATCTAGGTTACACAAAACATCAAATTCAATGTAACCCAAAGTATGTAAAGAAGACAACAATTTGAACTCATCAATTTTAGTAGCAATATGAATAACATGTTTATTTTTAGCACAAGTCACTGGTTCCAAAACATGTGAAACTGAAGCATCTTTAACCAATTCATCTTTATCACAAGGAACATCAAGCAAATTATCATGGGACAAAGATAAATCAAGAGAGGGTTCCACTAACAATTGCTCTATAACAGCATGGTTTGTGGAAAAATTTAGTACATTAAGACAATTTTCACCTTCCGTGAGTGTAGGACCATGAGCATTACCTATGTTCTCAGTAGGAGTAATAGGTGCATTGTGAAGTGATGGTTCTGAATTTGCATATGAGGTTGTGAGCTCCTCATTTTCTTCCACGTCATCCTCTCACTTATGTATATTATTCTACAGAAGGTTAGTCATAGCAAGAGGAATAACAATAGACTCTTCCTCTAAATGGTGCACCTTAGCATACGAAGTCAAAACAGGAGATGGATTAACAAAGGTTTCTCGCATAAGAAGTTTCATATCATTCCAAGTTTGAGGTTTATCAGAAGGATCTAAAGACTCCCACCAAGATAACGCAGAATGTCGCAAAACACTAGCTGCATTTTTTACCTTCCTCCTTGGACTACCACCAAATTAGAATGAAACTTGGAGATGAATGATTATCTCTCGAAGTTGGGGTCTCATAAACCGATGAACGACGAAACTGTTCTTCACAGATTTATCTAAGCAAAACCCAAAACCTAATGACGGTGGCGGCGTATGATTATAAAGGTATTAGGGTCATCGCCAACCCTAGATGCGCCCCCTATTGGGCCCAAACACGATACACGGTCCAACGGACCAAAAGAAGGTGTCGCAGCACCCTGACAGATTCTGGACGCTGACTTGTTTTGACGATTTCTGTTGATTCCAAAGAGGTTTTGATGTGAAACCACTTGGATTGGCTTCCTTATCAAATGAGATTTCCATCCATATGTGGATCATCGAAAACGGAATCCGGATGCGTCCTGGGTGACCAATTTAAGGCAGACTGGTCCTGGATTCCGAGGCAGACTCGAACTTTAGTTGCTTTGGGCCTCCACCTCGGGGACTCGAACCGAATTAGCCTCGGGCCTCCTTCTTGACTTGGACACCCTTGCTAGCCTCCTTCCCCTCCATCCCATGTGCCAAACATGGTCATATGCATGGGTGTCATGTCCTCATCAGGAAGGGCTCCAACAATGTGTGGCCGTGAAACCCAAGATGCGCTGGCATCATGGAGGCAGCTTCGCCCTGCTTGCTGGAGTGGATGTTGCAGGTTACTAGCCTCGCGGACTTGCAGAGAAGGTGGCCAGCGACGTGGACTCACATAGAGGCGGCCGGCGGTGTGGAGACATGGGTGGCGGTGGCGGGGTGGATGTCTAGGCCTGAGCAGCCAGCGAGGAAGGGCGGCTAGGCGGCGGGGCAGTTGTTTGGGGCCGGGCAGCCAGTGGGGACGAGTAGCCGGGAGGGCGGACATCGGTCTTGGTGAGGTAGGGCGGTAGGGCGAGCGTCGGTCTTGTGCAGAGGCGATGCTTGTGGAGGGGCAGTGGGAGCAGGTAGAAAGAGCGGCTTTGTGTATTTGGTCTTGGTGAGATGGGCTAGGGTTTACATGTGACTTTTGGGCCAAAATTTCTGTGGAAGCGGGCCAAAAATATCACACCAATGGATATTGGTATTTAGCGATGGACGATACGACTCAGTTATTCATATATAGCGACTGATGATCCAACGCAAAAGCAAAATATTTATAGCAATGGATCATCCATCGTAGTATTTTATATTAGCAACTGACGATTCGAGGACAAGCTTTTGCGACTCACCGTTCAATGCTAATGTCAACTTTTAGCAACAGGCGTTAAATGCTATTGTAGTGTTGTGGTGTAGTGACATCATCATTGGTAGCCACAGGTTGCATGCATGTTGACACCTGTTTCCTCATTAGTAACAGTCAGGGGTTATGTCAGGCATGATCACATCATCAAAGGTTTCTTGCGGAACATTCTCACTAACTCCCCTATACTTACTCCATATCATGTAGTTTTCACGAACCCCCTACTAATAAGCTGACATCATAGCTGCTCCACGTTAACAAATTTCCTGAGGTTTTTGTAATCTCTATATGGGCATATAATACAGGTTGTTGATCCCTTGGATTACATTCAACATAAGCTTTGGCAACCACATGTTCGCCGATGCTAGACCATAGATCCACCCTTGATCTATCTCTGCACAAAAAAAATTATTATACTTCATGCCACATAAAAATAGGGAGACTAGCTATAGGAAGAAATTAAAGCCTTCATGAGCAACAATTGTAGCTCAAACCATTGGATTATTAGGCGTCACAAGGATGTGCTCATGAATTTGAAATTGGTAGCCCCCTCTTAAGAACAATATTCTACTTCATGCCACATAAAAATGGAGAGACTAATTATAGGAAAATAAAAATTAGAGCCTTCATGAACAATAATTATAGCTCAAAACAATGGGTTGCTAGGTGTCACATGGATGTGCTCATCAAAACTAAAATTGGTAGCCCCCTCTTAAATAATAATTATTCTACTTCATGACACATAAAAATAAAGAGACCAATTATAGAAAATAAAAATTAAATCATTCATGAACAACAATCGTAACTTAAAACAATGGGTTGCTGTGTCACATGGATGTGCTCATCAATTTGAAATTGGTAGCCCTATTGAGAAAAACTCTACTATACTCCATACAAGAACTAAAGCATCATACATTAACAATCAATAAAACCACCAAGTAATTTGCTAGGAGTTAAAATGGGTTCATAGATACCAACCTCTTGGAAGATGGATTCACCATAATTTGAATGCCTTTCTCAAGATCCATTTGAAAAGTTATGGCAGAACCGCCCAAAATAACACACCTTCGGAGGCGCTCGTCTTTCATCAGACACTAAGCACCCCAAAAGCAAGCTACATCGGACGGATTTCGTCGAGCACACCCCAAGGGAGAACTCGAATAATCCACGTTTTTACTCTAGGATCTAGTAATGAGAACAAGTTTACAATACTTAGTCCATTTCATACGACCAGAGTTCTTAGAAATACATTATTACAGTACCAAGTTCAGAGTGTGGAATTTAAACAGCGGAATTACAATAAATGTCTATTGATAATATACAAAGATCCGTCTATGCCCACTAGAAGAATCATTCACACAACAGCTACTCCTCAAGATGCACCTACAACAAGGGTAAATAAACCTTGAGTACACAATGTACTCGCAAGACTTACCCGACTAGTGGGAATAATTTCCTGACTCTAAAGGATATGATAAGCTTTATAGTTTGTTGGGTTTCCTTTTTGCGGAAAGCAATACTAGTAGTGAATCCTTATGTATGTTTCTTATTAGCAGTCATGGTTAGTTCATTATCTAACCATTCTAGATAAGCACATGTTCTACTTTCAAGCAAGAGTTGAGCAAATAGATCCATTTCACCATCTTTCATCTTTCAGTTCTTACTATGGTGCTAGATTATAGACAAGTCGTACCGGATTACCCGGTGATCCATGAATCAATGTGCCCAGCTGGGTACCCTAAAACATACGCCCCGCTTGTACCCCAGGCACAAGCAAGACCAACCCACCACTCTCCTGTCACAGGGTCTAGGTCCCCATCCAAACTTGGACTCCAAGCCCCCACACCTGAGTCCTAGACTCAGTTGGTGCTTAGACCTCCACCATCCTCGCCTCCAATCAGTTGGTCCAAAAAGAGCTGAAACCCATGATAAGAGAACAACGAGCCTTTCCTGCTCCCATAAACAAGTATGTGCTCAGGATAATAAGTCTATGATCTGACTAGAATCCAATGCAACGGCTGGTCCTTAACCGACATGAACAGGGAAAACAGTGTAAAACAAGCTATGCCCCATTGGCCACGGGACACAACCTCTTACACCCACCAATACCCGTACCATATCCCTGCCCGATCTTCATTTCCTTTCACCATTTTAAACTCGTTCTCATTATTGGATCCTGGAGTAAAAACGTGGATTATTCGAGTTCTCTCTTGGAGTGTGCTCGACGGAATCCGTCCGATGTAGCTTGCTTTCGGGGTGCTTAGTGTCTGGTGGAAGATGAGTGCCTCCGAAGGTGTGTTATTTCGGGCGGTTCTACCATAGGTGGTATCAGAGACAATAATGAGTCTATGAGTTTCATAACTCCTTTTAAAACCTAAAATTTGACCAACAAAAGTAGGACGTGATGAAATTATATAAATAAGTATAAGCCCTAGCAATATGGTCTATCTAGGATAGCAGCACTGGTTTTATCTAATCAATTTTCTACAGGTACACTAACTTACCCTACGTAAGGATTGTTTAGCAAAGCAGAAAGTGAGTGTGCGATGTGCCAAATATTTTGCGAATATCACTATATTCTAGCTTGAGTTCATGAGTAGGCCGATGCATGCATCATGAAAATAGAATCTGGTCTAAACTAAACTCCCCCCTACACGTATAATTTGGATTAGTGAATTGATAGAATAACCTAAAAGAATGCTTTAATAAAAGTCTTATCATTTCTCTAAATCTCTTATTCCTAATCTGGAGGGTTGTACCTAATGGTTGGTTCATATATGTTTATAGATGAACCTGAGGTCTAGTCGCAGGAGTACCAGCACTGGAGCAGACCCAGGAGATAACAGTTGTGGTGAGGGCATTGGCAACAACAATGGGGAGAGCCATGAGGCCCCGCATCTAGCTCCTCCTCCTCTGCCATCGTTGCCTCCCATGACTCATGCGGAGATGATGGTGAAGATGTTGGATGCTCATCATGAGTCAACCCGTACCATGGAGCTGTTGGCATAGGCTATCGGTGGCTTCACCCGCAGAGGCCACGGAGGCAATGGTGGGAACGGGGGTGGTGCCCGTGGTCCTAAGGGACCCTGTTCTTACCAGGATTTCTTGAATATGCACCCACCCACGTGTGGCAGAACCTCCTAAGAAATCAGGCCCACATGCATCTATCATTGTCTCAACAGACCCCTGATAGCATACATGAGTTCCCAACAACTTAACAGGTCTGTCGGATGTCCTTGGGAAACCCGAATCATCCACGAATCTTTTCCGAACAGGATCCCAATCACAGACATTGCAGATTACAACAGTTTATTCAAATATATACATCAGAGTAAAATATAGCGGAAGTCTTACGATAACATAGTTTACAAACCAGTTGTTTCAAACTTACAAAACCATAAGTGTCATACAACCATAGTAGCAGGATAATATTACATTAACTTTATTTATCATACAAACTAGTGCCTTGTCCAAAGGCCATTCATCATTCCTCATCGTCATCGACTTCAAACACTGACATGCAGCAGGGACCAAAACAAGCCTGCGCATGCGACTCACCTACAACAAGGGTTAACAAACCCTGAGTACAAAAGTACTCAACAAGACTGACCCGACGTAAAAGGGGGTGAAAGACTTTAGAGATGCAGGTGTTGGGGCAAGGTAAGGATGTAGCAAGATTCAAAAGTTCTTTGCCAAAAGCTTACTATTCTTGATCCTATTTTCAAGTTTTTCCCTTAAGTCTTCTTGGTTCATTATCTCATACTAAGTGTTCATATCCCATGTTCCATTCCTTCTCATTCCATTCCTTTTCTCAAGTTTTAGTAATTCACCAGTCCTGCATTGCTTCTATAATGAAACGAGTCTCCATATCCGTGGAGCACCGGCAATTCAAATTGATTCAAGTCCCAGTTGAGGATTCCTTATCACACGACATATGTAGAACTTAATCTTGCATATATCAACCTCGCTACTAGATCCTCCTATACCTTGTGGATGATAAGCAGAACTGTGGATAAGTTTAGTTCCCAAAGACTCATGTAAACTTTTCCAAAACTTGGATACGAACAATGATCCTCTGTCAGAGACAATGGTCTTGGGTGCCCCATGCAGACTGAAGATTCTATCAAGATAAAGCTTTGCATACTGTTCCGCTCGATATTTATCTCTGACTGGTAAGAAATGAGCTATCTTGGTTAGGCGATCAACAATAACTCATATTGAATTGTAGCCTACAGATGTTCTAGGCAATCCCACGATGAAGTCCATACAGACATCTTCCCACTTCCAAGATGGAACTGGCAAAGAATGTAATGGACCTACAGTCTTCATGTGAACCGCTTTGACTCTCTGACAAGTATCACATTTGGCCACATATTGAGCTATTTCTATTTTCATTTTGGTCCACCAATATCTCTTTCTCAGATCATGATACATTTTGTTGCTACCTAGATGAATGGAGTATCTTGTAGAATGAGCTTCATCAAGAATCTGCTTTTGCAGCTCTAGACTTTTGGGTACTACCAATCTATCTTTGAACCATACGACATCGGATTCATCAATATTGAAACATGTTGGTTTTCTAGATCTGACTTTATCTTTGATATGGGCTATACCCTTACTTTTCCATTGAGCAGCAATGATCTGATCTTTGATAGTGGACTCAACTGCAATATTGGACAGGGAACCTTGTTCTATTATTTGTAAATTCAGATGCTCCATCTCTTGACACAATGTTTGTTGCATAGGTTTCACAGTCAGACAATGGCAATGACTCTTGCGACTCAGGGCATCGGCAACCACATTAGCCTTGCCCGGATGATAATGCACTTCTAAGTCATAATCTTTGATAAGTTCTAACCATCTCCTTTGCCTCATATTCAACTCTGACTGAGTGAAGATATATTTCAAACTTTTGTGATCCGTATAGATATGACAAATATTGCCCAATAAATAATGTCGCCAAACCTTGATTGCATGAACAACAACGGCTAATTCAAGATCATGGGTGGGATAATGTTCTTCATGCTTCTTGAGTTGTCTAGAAGCATACACTATGACTCTGCCTTCTTGCATAAGAACACAGCCAATACCAATTCCAGATGTATCACAATAGATATCAAACGGCCTCTCGATATCAGGTTGTGCTAATACTGGTGCAGTTGTCAGCAACTTCTTTCATGTTTGAAAGGCCTTCTCACATTCTGTTCACCATACAAACTTAGTTTGATTTTTTAGCAGTTCAGTAATTGGCTTCACAATTCTGGAGAAGTCAGGGATGAACCGACGATAATATCCTACCAACCCCAGAAAACTACGAACTTGATGAACAGTGGTAGGTGCTCTCCAGTTAAGGACTTCTTCTACCTTGCTCAGATCAACAGCTATACCTTCAGCAGATAACACATGACCCAGAAATTGTACTTCCTCTAACTAGAATGCACATTTACTGAATTTGGCATATAATTTGTGGTCTCTTAATCGTTGTAGAACAATGCGGAGATGTTCCGCATGTTCCTCTTTGCTCTTAGAATAGATAAGAATGTCATCAATGAACACCACTACAAACTTATCCAACTCGGGCATGAAAACCAAGTTCATCAGGTACATGAAATGAGCCGGGGCATTGGTCAGCCCAAAAGACATGACTAGATACTCATATAGACCATATCGGGTAGTAAACGCTGTCTTCGGCACATCTTCCCATCTGATCTTAATCTGGTGATAGCCTAATCTGAAGTCTATCTTCAAGAACACCTTAGCCCCCGCAAGTTGGTCAAAAAGCAAATCAATTTAGGGTAAGGGGTATTTATTCTTTATGGTGACTTCATTTAATGGCCGATAGTCAATACATAACCTTAAGGTTTGGTCCTTTTTCTTCACGAAGATAGCAGGGCATCCCGTGATGAACTGGGTTGAATAAAACCCTTGTCTAACAACTCTTGTAGTTGAATCTTTAATTCTGCTAGTTCTTTGGGTGGCATCCTATATGCTCTTCTAGACATAGGTGTCGTTCCTGGTTTCAGATCAATTCTAAACTCTACATCTCGGTCTGGTGGCAGACCATGCAGATCATCGGGAAAGACATCCATAAATTCACATACCACCGAAATTTTCTCGGCTTCTTCAATAGTAGTTGCATAGACTATTCCAACCGTACTCTTAGGAAAGGGAAGTTGGATAAGAAGTTGGGTTTTGCTGTCAGGTACATTTACCTTTATGGTTCTACGCATGACATCTATGACAGCCCCGTGTTGAGTTAACCAGTTCATACCAAGGATCACATCTATATCTTGATCCTTTAATATCAGCATATTGGTAGGGAACTCATAACCTCCCAAATCAATAGGTGCATGCTGAACTACCTCCCTTGTACAGATTCGTCCCCTAGGCGACTGTATATGATATGGTTCTTTTGTTTCCCCAATAGTTATCCCATGCTTCACAACAAATGTACGATTGATGAATGTATGGGATGCACCAGAATCAAATAAGGTAATTGTGGGATGCTTAGCAATGGGAAACATACCAATCATTACTGGTTCTCCTTCTGGAATAGATTCCACCTGAGTATAGAAGACCCTTCCAGTTTTCTTCTCAGCCTAACCCTTCTGACTGTTCTGAGCATTGCCCTTGTACTGATTCTGAGCTTGAGTAACAGGGGCTTTAGGTGCATTAGGATCACTCTTCCTGGGATACGAACATTCTCGAGAAAAGTGTTCGGGTTTACCACAATTATAACATGGATAATTGTGATTCTGGGGAGTAGCAGTGCGGTTTGCATTATTTGTATTCTTTTGCTGCTGCGGTGCTTGATGAGGATAAGGCGTATTAGTTGCAGGGCGAATAAAGATTTGCTGCCTGCTTTGGCTTTGTTGTGGGCGGAATGGCGCACGACCATGATTCTGAGGATGGTAGACTATCTTTTGACGCTTTCCACTCGACGATTCGGAAGCAGATACTCTCTTTTTCTTCGCCTCCTTGTGTCGGCGGTAATTCTCTTCTGAAGCGATAGCAATGTTGACTGTCTCATGATAAGTTGCGTTGCCACAAGTTGCCATCATGGTCTAAAGTTTGGTGTTCAGGCCTCTAAGGAAATGATTCTTCTTCTTCCTATCAGTATTCACATACTCTATAGCATACTATGATAGGTGATTGAAGCACCCAACATAGTGCATCACCGGGTGCTCCCCTTGCTTAAGAGCTAAAAACTCTTCTAACTTCATGGTCATCACATCATCTGGAATATAGTGTGCCCTGAAGGCATCCTTAAATTCCATCCAGGTGATTTGGTGACCAGCGGGCTGTACAGCTACCAAATTTGCCCACCAGGTACCAGCAGCTCCTCGGAGTTGCTGTGCCACAAACCTTGGTTTCTGAATCTCGGTATAGTGAATCAGCTCAAACTTTTGCTCTATTGTCCTAAGTCAATCGTCAGCTTCTAAAGGCTCTTCTGCCTTAGAGAACATAGGCGGACGTGTGTCAGTAAAATCAATATAGGTTGACTCGTCATTTCCATTATTACGGCGGCCATGATTAGGGTGTGGTGCCTATTGGTTCTGAGCCAATTCCCTTAACCTAGAATTGTCTGCCGTTGCATTGACGAGTGCGGCTATGGAATCTACCATAGTCGGAGGCATTGGTGGAGGATTTGGGATATCACCCTGGTCATGCGAAGCACTTGCACTAGCTTGGGTGATAGGACGAGGCATCTGTTAGAGAGACACGTTTATTTACATTATTATTTATTGAAAACAGTTAAAAGGTTTCATGCTACAAAGGGTTACTTATTTATATTACATGTCTTGTATCCCACAAGACAACCCTGGTTTACTAGAAAAGCAGTAAAGGAACTATTACTAATCCAAGCTCTCAGTCATCGGCGTCTGTGTCCATACCAGACGAGACTTCATCTTCATCTAAGAAGTACACTAATTCCTCAGGGTCCTCCTCTTCTTCATCGTGGATTTCTCCTGGATCCACAATCATTTCTTCATCTGTAACTTCACCATCCCCATGAGGAGGATGAAGTTGAGCGTACATCATGTGAACATTCTCATGAAGAATGGCGTTGTCCATCTCTTGGTCTTCTACGTAGAACTCCAACTCATGGATGCGTTCATTGGCCGCATCCTCTTGTGTCCAGGCTTCATTCTGTAGCTCTGTGTTCTTGGTGATGTCCCTTCGCATTTCTGCCAGCTTCTCTTGATCTTTGGCATGAGCTCGATGAAGAGTGTTGAGCTCCATGGTAAGGTTCTCAATGTTGGTGGGATTGCTTGAAGACCCTTCAACTCCTAAGGTCCTAGAACTTCCTTCACCAAGCTCGTGGTTTCACGGTGCCAACTGGTGACGAGGGACTCCGTGAGGTCCGGTGGACTTGCGTGTGGTTATCTTGGTCTTTGCCATGGCCTAAAGAAGTTAGGGTAGGACTATAAGAATAGCTTGAGGATAAAGGATGTTAGCAAGAATGGGATTGACATTACTTACCCAACCACTTTTAAGATGAATTATTATGCAAGGTGTTCAAGCATGATGCATGAATCGATCTTACGAATCTAGGTACAAAAGATTTATATAATCAAAAGTACTAGATTTTTAATACATAGGACAAACCTAATCATATTATCCGCCACGAACTTTCAAATAAGATAGGATTGAGACTAAATCAGAGGTAAGAAGAAAGGAATTTGAACTTTAAAATATCAAGTTTACTTTCTTTGATCCAAATCAATTTGAAGGTTTTCCAAAGTAACCTACAATGATCTTAGATAGGACCTGCTCTGATACCAGCTATGGCAGAACCTCCTAAGAAATCGGGCCCACATGCATCTATCGTTGTCTCAACAGACCTCTGATAGCGTACACGAGTTCCCAACAACTTAACAGGTCTGTCGGGTGTCCTCGGGAAACCCGAATCATCCACGAATCTTTTCCGAACAGGATCCCAATCACAGACATTGCAGATTACAACAGTTTATTCAAATATATACATCAGAGTAAAATATAGCGGAAGTCTTACGATAACATAGTTTACAAACCAGTTGTTTCAAACTTACAAAACCATAAGTGTCATACAACCATAGTAGCGGGATAATATTACATTAACTTTATTTATCATACAAACTAGTGCCTTGTCCAAAGGCTATTCATCATTCCTCATCGTCATCGACTTCAAACACTGACATGCAGCAGGGACCAAAACAAGCCTGCGCATGCGACTCACCTGTAACAAGGGTTAACAAACCCTGAGTACAAAAGTACTCAACAAGACTGACCCGATGTAAAAGGGGGTGAAAGACTTTAGAGATGCAGGTGTTGGGGCAAGGTAAGCATGTAGCAAGATTCAAAAGTTCTTTGCCAAAAGCTTACTATTCTTGATCCTATTTTCAAGTTTTTCCCTTAAGTCTTCTTGGTTCATTATCTCATACTAAGTGTTCATATCTCATGTTCCATTCCTTCTCATTCCATTCCTTTTCTCAAGTTTTAGTAATTCACTAGTCCTGCATTGCTTCTGTAATGAAACGAGTCTCCATATCCGCGGAGCACCGGCAATTCAAATTGATTCAAGTCCCAGCTGAGGATTCCTTATCACATGACATATGTAGAACTTAATCTTGCATATATCAACCTCGCTACCAGATCCTCCTATACTAAGCCGTCTCCACGCCACCTGAGAGCACAGCACACCTCCAATCCGGCCACATTCCAGCCATGAGGGTACATGCTACTCCCGCCATCTCTCCACTCTCAGTGTGTGGGCATTCGTCTTAGTATTGGATTTGCTAAAGTAGGCTTACCGGAGTATGTGACCAGTACTACAAAGTGTCTCGTTCAGAAGATCCACAATGAGTGGCCTTTAAGCGACATAGTCGGCAACATTACCCAAAATTCAAGATAAGTCACCTGACTAGTCTTTAGTTCATTCTATCTTCTTTCTTTCTTTGGCCAGGATGCCATCTTTGATTGTATCGAAACTTTTACTTTGAAAGCCTACCATAAAGCATACTAAGCATTCTACGCCTTTGTAAATGAAATCATCTTCAAGGATGGTAAACAATTAACAAGGTAGGCAATGCATCAAGTAGGTAACATTCAAAATAATCAACTTAATGCAATAGGTAACATAGGTGATAAACTTTTCAAAGTAAGCAAGGTAAGGGTTTAATGCATAAACCGGGGCTTGCCTTCGTTGACGATCTCGGGTTCCGAATCAGTACCACAAATATCGAATCCCGAGACAACCGGGGATTCTTCCACAACTTGCTCAACTAGGATCGATTCACTCTCAGATTCTACACGAAATGATAACATATGCTTCAACATGATGATAATGTAAACATGATGCTTTCATGGTGCATGAAATATAATAACACCTTGAGTACAAATTTCCTTCACGGTACAGTTACAAGCCAACAAAACTAACTTGCAATTCTACCATCAAGGACCATACAAGTGACTTGACCAAAATGATCTTGAAACCCTACTGGTCACAAAACATGACCAAAACAAGATCAAACACTAATCTAACACTTAGGGTTTGCTTTTATTCATTTTTGAATTAATTTGGAAATAAGCCCAGAAATGAACTTGTTCCAAATGACCTAAAAATTTTATGTAAGCTTCCTCATGACAAATTAGTGTACCAAAACAAATTTCATAATTTTTGGAATTATATAGTGGCCTACAAAAATCATGGAAATTACATTTATCAATTAATTGAGCAATTTTCATCACATTCAAAAAGTTCTGTAAATCAATATTTCATATTTTTCCTAAATATTATTCATCACAGAGAGGTCACACAAAAATGTTCATAATTTTTGAAGCTCTAAATAAATCTACACAAAAATAACAAAAATAGATACTATTCATCCATTTGTGAAAATAGAAAAATTCCATTTGAACTACACAGTCGCTGACATACGGGACCCACTTGTCATCCCTAACCTCCGGCCTTGACCGCGACGACGACGGCGCTGACCGACGCTGTCTCGCCGATGGTGAGCCCAACGGCGACAGCCAAAGTACCAAAACGTTCATAAGGACTAGGCGCATCGATCTGTGGCATTACAGAGGTTGATTACGACACGAAACAAGACTGACGCCGGCCATGGCGGACGCGGTGGCACGGCAGCGCTACGCCGGTGAAACAAGGCCGGTAACGGTGAAACAAAAAGTCCAGGAAGCATCAGTAGCTCACCCCGAACGTGTTGAAGCAACGAGCGAGACCGGAGAAGCTACGGTGACGCGGTTCGACGGTGACAGTGATCACGGCGGAGCAGACCTCGTCGACGACGGAGTTCCGGCAACTACAGTGGGCAAAACGACCAAGCAAGAGTGGATTAAGCACTACAACATCGAGACGAAGCTATAGAGACAACAAGCAAGGGCAACGGCTCATCGGATAACGCTGGCCGTGGTGAAACGGAGCTTCGGGTGAGGCCGCCGGCCGCGAGGAAGAAGGGTCGCTAGCGGCGGTTCTTGGTGGACTCAGACAACTATAGTTGGTGAGATGGGTTCACAAGGAGGAGACGGAGCTAGAACACTGCTTTGCCGAGGCTGGTCTACACTGAGGAGGCGAGGGGAACTCGTCGGAGCTGAGGCGGCGACGTCGGGAAACAGAGGAGAGGAAGAAAAGCAGATAACGTCGTCGGAGCTTTATAGCGCGGCCAGATGAGTGAGGGAACGACACGCAGTGAGCTTCCCATGCCAACGCGAAGCTGAGGGCGGCCACGGGCGTGCCTGGAAGACCGGAGAAAGGACGTCGACGGTGGGGCGGTGGTCGTGCTACTGTTCAGAAGAATTACATAATTGCCACTGAGTTCAGTTTACAAATTACTCTCAAATTTGTATAACAACTCAAAAATCTCCAAAAATAAAAGTTGTTCAAAATCAAAAGTTCTACGACTTTTCTTAAATGAACATTTTCAAATTCTGCTTCCATTTTGAAATTTGAATTTGGGGTGCATTTGAGCATTTGAATCATTTCAAAATTACTCCAAATTTTATATGTAAACTTTAAAAACTTTGAATACCAAAGTTGATCCTTATAAAATAAGCTTCAACTTTGCTTTTTGTCACACCCCCAAATTCCAAATGGATTTTGATTTAGACAAAAGGGGCAAAAAGGACTTTTATGGTTTGAATTTGAATTCAAATTTGATTTGTTTTCCTTTTTACTTAACTTTGATTTTTGACCAGTAACATGGCCCATTAGGGTTATTTGAGTCAATTGACACATGGTCTCACATGATCACATGAAATTTGACCCTTGTGGTTATGATCTTTATTTAAAGTTTTGAATCACATTACATCACAAAACATCACAACTTATGAAATAAAGCTTATTTAGTGAATGCATTCAATTTTTTCTACTCTATGAATGCTTTGCAATGCATATGATGACATGTCAAGTTTTAGTGCTAGGTCAAAACACCAGAGGTGTTACACCATGTTCACACCAACTGCTAAGCCTCTGGATCCAGAGCATTGGCTTTGTATTCTAGAGCAGAAGTTTCTGCTACTCACTGTAACTGTGGAGCAGAAGGTGCGCTTTGTAGTGCAGCAGCTGTTGGGTTCTGCCATTGCATGGTGGGACATGTTCAATGCCATGCAGCCAGTGGATCACCGTGTGACTTGGCAAGAGTTTACTGCTGCTTTCAGAGAGTATTATATTCCTGCTGGTGTTCTGAATAGGAAGTTGATGGAGTTTCTAGACCTGAGGTAAGGGAGCATGTCTATGATGGACTATGTAAACAAGTTCAACCATCTGTCACAGTATGCTAGGACTCACATTGATACTAAGGAGAAGAAGAGGGACCATTTCTATCACGACCTCTCTTGCAGTCTATAGAAGGAGTTGTACACAGGGAACTACCAAACTTTTGGTGCTATGATGAATGCTGCTATTGCCATGGAGAGACTTCAGTGTGACTCTCAGGTAGAGTGGAAGCACAAATAGGTGATTACTAGGCCTTCCAGTCACCCCTAGGCTCAGAAGGTACAGGTTATTAGGCGGGTGCCTTATCAGTCTTCAGGTGGGCAGTCGTTCTGCTAGCCTTAGAAGACCTACTAGGCACCCCACATTCAGTACCGTGCTCCTACTCAGCAGGTGCAACAACAGCAGCCTCAGGGACAATAGGTTCTACCTCATCAGGGGCAGGGGAACAAGCCTGGTGCTTGTTTCAAGTGTGGCAAGGAGGTCCACTATGCTTGGGAGTGTCCGTAGAACTAGCCTGCACAGTCTGCTCAGCCCTCAGCTAACTCCCATATGATCAAGCAGACAATTGTCAAGAAGAAGGTGCCAGTAAGCCGGTCTAGGCAAGTTAATTTCACTAAGGCTGAGCAAATCTTGTAGAATGAACCGGTGATGGCTGGTATGTTTTCCATTGATTTCCACCTAGCATATGTGTTGTTTGATTCTGGTGCATCACATTCATTCATGAGCATGGGTTTGCACAAAGGCACAATATATCTCTTATGGCTATACCTATTGCCTATAGAATCAGTACTCTGGGTGCGTAGTTGTGCGTTAATACTCAGACGAACATAGTTGGATTAGTGCTAGCCACTCACACTTACCGCCTCTGGTTCATGGTGCTGCCCAGGCAAGGCATAGATGTAATTCTGGGCATGAACTGGTTGTGCGTATATGGGGTAGTCTTGGATCTTAAGTAGAGAGTGGTTGAGTTACGGCTTCCTTCTTCCGAGGATATGATGTCTTTTCTTATGTCCTCAGATCTAGCCTTACCAGTTGCTGCTCATGTTGAAGCTTCTTCTGATCTTGCCTCTATTCATGTGGTTTGTGAGTTCTCAGATGTCTTTCCTAAAGATCTACCTAGGTTGCCCCTGGATAGAAATGTGGAGTTTTCCATTGAGTTAGAATCTAGCACTGCTCCTATTTCTCGGTGTCCCTACCGCATGGCTCCTAAAGAATTAGCAGAAATGAAGTAGTTAGAGGAATTATTAGAGAAGGGATTTATCCACCCTAGTTCTTCACCATGGGGTTGTCCAACCATGTTTGTGAAGAAGAAGGATGACACTCTTCGGATATGTATGGATTACCGCCCTCTCAATGCAGTAACCATTAAAAACAAGTATCCTTTACCTAGTATTGATACTTTGTTCGATCAGTTGGCTGGTGCCAAAGTATTTTCAAAGATTGATCTTCGTTCTAGGTATCATCAAAGACAACTTTCTCTACTAGGTATGGGCTATATGAATACCTAATTATGTCTTTTGGTCTCACCAATGCTCCTGCATTCTTCATGTATCTCATGAATTTAGTCTTTATGCCGGAGTTGGATAAGTTTATAGTGGTGTTCATTGCTGATATTTTGATATATTCTAAGAACAAGGAGGAGCATGCCCAACATCTTCGGATAGTACTGGCTCGATTGAGGAAACACAAGTTGTATGCCAAATTCAGCAAGTGTGAGTTTTGGTTAGATCGAGTGCAGTTTTTGGGACATGTTCTGACACCTAAAGGTATATCTGTGGACCTAAGCAAGGTACATGATGTGTTAAATTGAAAGTCTCCAAAGTCAGTATATCAGACCTGCCAGTTCCTGGGCCTTGCTAGTTATTATCGGTGCTTCATTCCTGACTTCTTCAAAATAGCTCAATCGATGACCAAGTTGTTCTAGAAAGATGTCAAGTTTGTATGGAGTCCAGCTTGTGAAGAAGCTTTCTAAGCTCTGAAGAAATTTCTTACCACTACTCCTGTTCTTGCCCAACCAGACAATGACAGGCCATTTGATGTGTATTGTGATGCCTCAAGGATTGGACTAGGATGCGTGCTTATGCAGGATGGGCGGGTGATAGCTTATGCTTCATGCTAGCTAAAAAAGCACAAGGTGAATTATCCCACCCATGATTTAGAGCTAGCTGTTGTGGTGCACGCTCTAAAAATCTGGAGACATTATTTATTAGGAAATAAAGTACATATTTTTATGGATCATAAAAGTCTCAAATATATTTTCACTCAGTTTGAGCTGAACATGAGGCAACAGAGATGGCTGGAGCTAATCCTGGAAAGGCTAACGTGGTAGCTGATGCTCTGAGCCAGAAGTCATATCAAATCGAAGAAGCATCCTTGTCTCTCAACCATGCTGAGGTGCTAGCCCATATTGCTCTAGTCTCGGATTTACTTGAGCAAATTATTATAGAGCAAATGCATGATGTTTTGGAAATCCCGCATATCAAGAAGTTAATTTCCAAAGGGCATGGTCCTCATTTTGGTATTGATGATCAAGGTGTAGTGAGGTTCAAGAACAGATTGGTTGTTTCATCAAGTGACGAGCTTAGAAGAAAGATTGTGGATGAAGCTCATCATTCCAAGTTGTCCATCCGTCCAGGAAGTAATAAGATGTACCATGGTTTGCACCACTTGTATTGGTGGTCCAATATGAAGCAGGATATCACCAAGTATGTCGCGGAGTGCGATACTTATGGTAGAGTTAAAGCAGACCATATGCGTACATCGGGATTTTTACAGCCCTTGCCTATCCATGTTTAGAAATGGGAAGATATTTCCATGGATTTCATTGTGGGGTTACCCCGCACGTCCAAGGGCTATAACTCTATTTGGGTCATTGTGGATCGCCTTACCAAGTCCGCTCATTTTCTCCCAGTGGATACCAGATATTCAGCCAAGAAGTATGCCAAGTTGTATTTTGACTAGATTATGACCCTAAATGGGGTTCCTCTTACCATCGTCTCTGATAGAGGGTCAGTCTTTATCTCTCACTTTTGGGAGCAACTCTAGGAATATCTTGGTACTAGTCTTCTCAGAAGTTCAGCTTATCATTCACAAGCTGATGGTCAGACAGAAAGAGTCAATCAGGTACTTGAGGATATGTTGAGGGCTTGTGTCATTTCTTTTCCTAAAAAGTGGGACGAATCCTTGAACTTAGCTGAGTTTTCTTACAACAATAGCTATCAGGAAAGCATTCGTATGGCACCCTTTGAAGCTCTGTATGGAAGGAAATGTAGAACACCATTTAACTGGGTTGAAGTAGGTGATTGTGGATATTTTGGGCCTGATTTAATCAAAGAAGCTCGAGAACAAGTCAGTATTATTCAGAGCCAATTGAAGGTTCATCAGAAAACTTATGCGAACAAGAGAAGAAGGCCCTTGCAATTTGAAGTTGGTGACCATGTGTATCTCAAGGTATCTCCCATGAGAGGTGTATATCGATTCGGTGTCCGTGGGAAGCTAGCCCCTAGCTATGTTGGACCTTAGAAGGTTTTGGCCCAGTGTGGTTCTATTGCCTATCGTCCCCAACTTCTAGACATTTTGTTAGCAGTGCACAATGTCTTCCATATTTCCTAGTTAAAGAAATGCTTGTGGGTCCCCGATGAAGTGGTGGAAATTAAAGGACTTCCCCTCCAGCCTGACTTGTCTTATATCGAGCATCCTGTCAAGATCTTGGACGAAAAAGAAAGAGTGACTAGAAACAGTGTGGTGAAGTTCTATAAAGTTCAATGGCCGACCAAGCGCGGTAGGGTACACGCGCGCGGGGCACCCGAGGCAATGATGTCGCATCCCAGAGACGCGGTGACGCGCCCACACAAGGAAACAAGCTGAGAACGTGTTGTGAACGGTTTTTAAAGTGTTCGAAAAATCTAAACCGTTGATCCAATCCCCAAACCACCTTTGCTATGCCTTAGAGGATATAATAAGCTACCAAAACAAACTATAATACCACATAACTCCTTAACCCAATTTCTTAGCAAAAATTCCTGAACATAGCTTTGTCAATATATTTTCAGACTTAAGAAATTGACCAAGTCTTGTGTTGGATTTGCTTTAAAATATATTTCCAAGCTATTAGAAATGTTAGCTAGTGATATCATTTTTCGACCGTAGGTATTTCATCGTCATCTATAAAGTTTGTACTTCAAACTTTATTCAAGTATCACATACATGTTCCACAGCATTTTTGCTTAATAAAAATTGGTTTTAAACCCTAAGTGATATAACATGACTATGGAATTAACTTTTGTTTCACACTTCCGTTGATCGTTTTGAGTTACAGAAATTGATCTACACTCTTTATTACATGCATTAACATACAAACATGATACTCATGACATGTTTTAGCAAATGATTTATAGTGTAACACCGAGGGTGTTACAAAAGTCATCTAGAATGGAGAAATAATGACAATCAAGCAATCTAGCCATCTGAAAGGTCCCCAATTTGGTTTTAGTAATTGAGTGATAACCTAGGTGGACTAATGTGTTTAAATGTGAGATGAGATACATAGGTGATTAGTGCACAGGTACACTTATGTGAGCAACTCATGCTATGATGGTGAAGATGGCTTGGATTTATTGTAATGCTCACACATGTGATGAAGGAGCTCATTGCGTATGAGACATGACATTGAGTCATGTGACTAAGGTGGAGAAGATCAAGATAAGACTTGACTTGATGGACCGGTTGCAAGCGTGAAGGGCTAGTTGGAGGCTTTGGAGCGATGGACCATGTGGCAGTAAGCTTGAGCAAGACTTGGCGCCGATGGACAAAGGCAATGGTGAAAAGCAAGTGAGGTCAAGATCGATGAACCAATAAGGTCATGTGATGATATGAAGTGGATCATATCATTTGTGATATGGTTGGTGCATGTGTTGCATCAACATTGGAGGAGATGGAATAGAATACGCTAGGCAAAGGTATAACCTATAGGGCATTTCATTTCACCGGTCATAGGTGTGTAGAGAAGTTTTTGACCGGGTTTAGGATAGATGGCCATACTATCAAGAGGGGCAAACTTGTTTGCATATCGGTCATCTAGTGCCACTCGAGTGATATACCTTTGCATCGTTGCTAGGATCGAGTGGCGTGATGAATTTAGTGACTAATCCTTTGAAAAATGTTTTTGAAAATGCTAACACACTTGCACATGATGGTGTACACTTGGTGGTGTCAGCGCATTTGCAAAGGAGAAGAAGTTGGAGAAGTTTAGGAGAAACTTGTATTGAAAAAGAGAAGTGATGGTTCTTGGATTCGAATTCTGTGTTGATCCATTGTGCTTTGGATCAAATATGCATGTGGGATGTGTAGCCCTCTGCATAAGCTTTTCAAAATGCCCAAGATCATCAAAATCGGAGTTCGGAGCTAAGAGTTATAGTCATTTTAGCGCTCAGGACTCTGGCTCAGGACCGGGTCTGGTTCTAGGGTCCATACCATGTCACCCGGGTCCGGACCATGTCACCTGGGTCCGTTTCTAGGGTCTAGACCATGTTCTCTAGGTCTGTTTGAGGGTTTTTACATGTGTTTGGAGGGACATGACCTTGAGATGGTTTGGTTGTAGCAACAGGACCCGGTCTGGTTGCTTTGGGAGTTCTCGGGAGCTCTCTGGACTGAACAGGACCAATGTGTGAGATGGTCTGGTTGCTCGGTCTGGTTGCTGTCTGAGGGCGCGAAAGTGACCGTTGAAGCTCCAACGGTTGGCATTTGAACGTGGGGACACGTGGCGAGATCTGAGGGTCCGGACCTTCACTGTAGATGGTCGGGAACCATGGTCCGGAGCCTTGGTCCAGACCTCCTCAAGGGCATAATGTCTATAATTTCTTAGGGGCTATAGAACCAAGCATTGGTTGGCCTTAAGCTGGTCGTTGAGCACCCTCACTTGCACAAGCATGGATTCGCCACCCCCGTCCACAAGTTTCTTCGGGGATTGCTGCACTACTACAAGGTAGAGATGTAGCATCTTAATCCCACCAGAATCCAACACATTGCGGCATTTGCCGTCCTATGTGAGGGGTTCCTAGGGATTAGTCCCCACTTTGACCTATGATGGTACTTCTTTACCGTCACCCTCATGAAGAAGCGAGAGAAGAAGATGAGTTGAATGTGCCAATGGGATGCGCCAGCATTTAGCTCCGCAACAACCGGGTCAACGAGTACCCACCGATGTGTCTGTCGACCTCCAACAAGGGGTGGCATTCGTATTGGCTCTACATCAAGAACGACGCAGCCGCCCTCTTGCTAGAGTTCATCGAGCGCCTCATCGAAGAGGTCCCAAAATCATGGAGGAAGTGGGCAGTCCCAGAGAAAGACAAGAAGAGAATCCAGGACCATCTCACCGCCATCCGGATCCTAAAGGAGAGGGGCATGAAGGGGTCAGCGATCATTGATGCCTACCACACATGGAGAGTAGCGCTGCTGATGAGGCACGCGCTTCCCCTGCACACGATGGCACCTAGGACGTTACTCGAAGGGACGACGCTCGCCGAGGGAGTGCTCTCCCCCTCCAAAGTGGTGCAGCGCATTAAGGAGGCGATGGAGCCTCCGCGGGATGACGCCAGCGCTGTCCTTGATTTTGTGTATCCAGTGCCGGGGCATCCTCTCATGTGGCCGGAACTAGGGTATATTGTTCTTGTAAGTTTTCTCTTCCTCGTGCCTTCTTCTTTAATTGGGCTTCCAACCCCTCGATACTGACATTGAGAGTGGGGGACCAGCTGAGGAACCTCATCCTCATAGATCTCCTGGCTCCGCTGTCAAAGGACCCATCCATGATGGTAGCCAACCGCGCTATGGCCGAGCGGTAGTGGAAGGCAAAGGAGGATGAGAGGAGGAAGAAACAACAGAAGCTGCGTGTGTGGGAGTGCGGGGAGGAAACCGATAGTGATGATGATGATGATGACGAGGAAGGAGAAGATGAGGTAGTGACTGACACCAAGTGGGATGACCTATAGAGCGAGGAAATGCAGATAGGTATCCACCTATCCTTGTAGGGACCCTTCCCGTTTCATATGAGGGGAAGTGAGTCCGTGAGGCCAGCAGAGACAGGCTAAACCGTCGGCTCATCCTCAGAACCAGCTAGGGCGGGTGGATCTACCGTCGCACCTGAGGTGCCAACAGAGGGGAGTGGCCCCACTGTCGCGCCTCAAGAGCCTGCAGGGGCGGGCGAATCTGCCGCCGCCCGATGGAGGGGCCTAGCTTGGCCGTCACGCCTCCAGATGCAAGGGTGGCCAGGCCCTATGCCCGGGAGCAAGGGGCTCAAAACGGCTACACCCCGACGAGGTGGAGCAAGGACCTGGGGGTTCATCCCCTAAACGTATCCTCCACCCAACAGCGCCGATGTAAGTCATTTGACTCCTCTATTTTCTCTGTTTTTCTCTATTTTTAGCATGACTCACACCTTTTGTTTCTTGCAGCGTCCTGAGATGAGGCCACTCTTTGGCACTGGCACCCAAGAAGAGTGTTGCCATTCAAGTGAGACATCGGCCATTGCCCAACGTCACTCTTGTTCTGGGCGGGAGCGGAGCCAGCGTCACAGCCTCGTTGGTCAGCCAGGCGCCACCCGTGGTGGTGCCCATGCCCTCGACGGGTCAAACGGACACCGGGGCTAAAGGAGTGCCCTTGGAGGTCGCCGAGCAACCAGCAATGGAGGTGATTCTACTGTCGATGTTAGAGCAGATGGAGCTGTCGCTCGCGCTTGCGGTGCCAACTATGGTGGACATGACACCGCTGGTCGAGGCCCTGCCGACGCAAGCAGAGGTGGTTGCAACCATGACAAGCCAGGTGTAGTTGGAGGTAGCCTTGGTGGTGCCCGAGGAAGCAGCGTGATCCACGCCACTGGCGGTCTAAGTGATGGCGCCCGATGTGGGTCGGTCAGAGGGAGGCATGGCCGAGGGTTCCTCGGGCACTGTGGCGGTGGTGGAGGGGGCTAGCGGGGAGTCACCCTTGGCCCTCACATCGAGGGGCAGCCACTCGCCCACGCGGGGCGAGCCACCGCTCTAGTGGATGAATCCGCAAGACCCGACGTCGATACTCTTCTCGCTCAATGATGCTACTAAGAGCATAGAGCGGGAGAGTCTCAACGCGGGGATCTCAGCCATGCTGGAAGCTCTGAACTAGGCCAGGGGTGTCCTACGTGACATCGTCGTTCCTACAGGCCGAGTATACACTTAATCTCTCCTCTCACTTTCTTCTTTCTTCATGTATCATTGTGTTTTCACATTGATCTTCTTTCAGTCCCTTATCGCTCATAGTCAGGAGAAATCCTGGTTCCTTCACGAGCAGAAGGAGAAATGGGACCGCCTCACCGAAGAGGCCCGGCTATGCGGGGATGTGAGCACCCAGCTTGCTGTCGTCTAATAGAGGGTGGTCGAGCTAACTCCCCTGGCCAAGGAGGCAGCCAGTCTCTGGCTGCGAGAGGTCAAGGCCCATCGGGAGACAAAGGATGCCGAGAAGGCATTATAGGATCTATCAGCGAGGGTGCGACAGGATGAAGAGGAGGCTACCAGAGTACGAAAGTAGTAGGATGAGCTACTCTAGAGGGACACCAAGGCCCACCAGTGAGTCCTCGACCTCCTAGCCAAGGTGGAGAAGGAGCAGGAGCTCAAGCTAGGAGCCGAGGAGAGGTCCGTGGCCCTACAACAGAAGGTAAACCTAGATGCCGAGGTGATTGCCCGGCTACACAAGGAGCGCGACAAGCTGTGCTAGACCACGGAGCAGCTCCACTTGAAGCATAGCATGGCCTATGGGGAGCATGACCAGGCGGTCCAAGAGCGCGATGAGGTGTGGTAGGGGGTTAGCTCCCTCTGGGCTGAGCTCGGAACCATGACATCCCAGAGACTAGAGGCCAAGAGCGTCTCCACCAGGCTGGCCATGGAGCTCGCCGAGGCATGGAGGCTCCTTCAAGAGGAGAGCGACAAGCATGACCTCCTGCGCACTGACCTTGAGGTGGTCTTCGATGACCTAGAGGTGGCACGGTTGGAGGGGACCAGCTCGCTTACAGCCCGTGCTGTAGATATCACGGCATAGGTGCGCCAGCTCAAGAGGGAAGCTTTTCACTCTGGGATCACCCAAGCCTTTGCCATCGCCCACTCCCACTACGTTGATAGTATTGACTTGGAGATAATGAGCCTTGGCTTCATGCCTGGCGATGAAGCCTCCAAGCTAGATGAGATAGAGAAGGCGGTGACTCCTGTCACGCGGAACCTGGCGGATAAAGTTGAAGACATAGATCTCCCCCGAAGGGGATAGTTAGTCAATTAGGTTGGGTGATCTCAGATGAATGTCATTGTACCCTGTGGACAATCATTGATCCTTATGTATCACAAGAACAAATTTGTAACTTCATTATTTTGTTTTGTTTGATTGAATTTGTTTCCTTCCCTTTTTGTGTGCGAAAAGAGAAGGCTTGCGTATTCTGACCCTTCCATTCATTAAGACCATAGGGCCCTAGGTGTAAGGGGAGATATTTGATCATGCTGGTGAGCAAAGACACCATAGCCACCGAGGCATAAGTGTTTTGTAGTCCAACTAGACATGATCCGTTATTCGTTTCCACAAACCTTACCACTAGGCTTAGCGTGAAGAAGAGCTCTGACACAGTGACTATTTCAGAAAAGGTGTACTTATACCTTTATCAGCCCCTGAGTAAGATCCAACCCCTTATTGTTGCTGGGGTTGGATGTTACTAAAATATCGAGGGGAGGATAGCAAAACTTAGGAGAATGCATCTCTTGTGTTTGCCCATACCCTCCCCCTAGGTTCTTAGCTATAATTCTGTGACCATGCGTTAGGTCTCCTTGCAAGTCCAACCTTCCTTGAGCCCCCGCACGTGGTGGGGATTCGGTTAAGGGTCAGCTCGTTTTTGTGATTGTCACCCCGTCCATGGTTTCTGCAACTGGAGGGGTTGAGTTAACGTACTTGCCTTGGTGGCTCTAGTGACATGCCCGGTGATCTTGCTAACAGGCATGTTCGAATGGAATCTGGTTTCATCGCTTGTGAAAGGGTCGGTAAAGCCCTCATGTGGCATTCCATTGCTCCTTAACCCGCCTTCCAATAGATTCCCCCTTAATGGGGATTCTATGGGCTCGGCTAGAGGTTAGGATCGAACGAGAAGGTGGAGATTGCCTTGTCTGCTTCTAAGCGGGACAGGCACAGGCCGCTGAGGCACATCTGTATTTTCCCCCTAGCTCTTTGTTTGACATGAGACGGCCTTGGGCCCTCTGGCCTTCGACCCTTGGTCTTTCAATCTAGGATTGAGTGGCTTGAGCCCCCGAGTCCCATGGGGTTCGGTAGGTGTTGGCCATGATTCATGCGTCACCCCACCCATGATTTCCGCAACCAGAAGGGCTAAGATAACGGCACTTGCCTTCGATGGCTCGAGTGTCGTGCTTGGCGAGCTCGCTAATGGGCATGTTCGAGTGGAATCTGGGTCTATCATCCACTGACGGGGTCGGTAGAGCCCTTATGTGGTATTCCATTACTTCTTAACCCGCCTCCCGGCAGTTGCCCGAGCCGTTCGATAAGCTCGGGTGGCCCATTGGCCTCACCTCGATGGAGATTCTATGGGCTTGGCTCGAGGTTTAGAATCAAATGAGAAAGGTTGAGATATCCCTATTTGCTTCTAAGCGGGGTTAGGCAAGGCCACTGGGGCTCCTCTTGGTTTTTCTCCCCTGGCTCTGTTTGACACGAGGCGGCCTCAAACCCTTCATGGGCCAGCCTTCGAACCTCAGTCGACCACCGTTCATATTGAATGAGATGACTACCACTTCATGACGCGACGTGAAGCGTTGTGGTGTGTTAATCGCATGTGTGATGCTTGGATGTATAGGACGATTCAATGGACGAATGTATGAATGATCGTAGTTTTAAGAAAAAATGGGGGTCAGCAATGTTACCTAGATGGCATAAGTGACGGGTTCTGGGAGCTCTTTACTAGATATGTCCGTGCGGTGTTTGGGTTTGACGTCTGGCGTAACCTGCATGAGCCTCCCATTCTTTCGTATCTGTCTCAAGGCAGTGGCCTGAGCCATTTGATCGATTTGGGTGACCTAACAGCCTCTCCTTGATAGAGATTCTATAGGTAGACCCCTCCAAATCCTTCCTGAGAAGGTGGAGGTTAAGGTTTGGATTGCGGAGACAAAGACTCTGATCACACTGGTGGACAAAAAATGCCGTAGCCGCTAGGGCATAGGGTCCTAGCGGTCCGACCAGGCCCACTCCAAGTTTGCACCCATACACCGCGCCTCTAGTTTTTTTAACGTAAGGAGGGGTCGGGCAAAGAGAATGTCTAGCGAATAGACATTGTCTCTAGCCCTCAAGCAATTCCCGACCCTCTATCGTCGCTAGGTCGGAGGCTCAGTAATGGAATTAATACATAAAGTAAGCAAGTGAGGATGCTTATCTTTCGGCAGCGGTGTTGAGCCATCCGATCGACCTGGGCACTGGTTTTACCTCGATGGTAAGAGTGATGGGTTCAGAAAGCCTCCCCCTAATATGAGTGTGACCCCGCTTACTCCTTATCCATTTCTCATTACTGGTCAAGCCATCCGATCGACTCGAGTTACCTGTTGAGACAAGATTTCCCTGTGGAAATAGAGGATGAGGACATTCCGTGCAAGAATTTTGTTAGGTAGATAAGCCAAGCATCGAATTTGTGCAAAAATGGACGAGCTCTTCGTTATAGCAAATAGTTTTTTAGCTCTTTTCCCTCTTTTTGTAAAAGAGGTTTTAGTGTATTCTGACCCTTCCCATAGTTGAGGTCATAAAGGCTCGGAGTGGGGGTGAGCTAGCTCCGATCATGCCGGTGAGCAAAGGCGTCGTAGCCACTAGGGCGTAGGTGTCTCGTAGTCCGCCCAGTTTTAGTCAGAGCTTGTTCCCAAAAACCTAGCTTTTAGGACTTAACGTGAGAAAAGAGGGCAGTCATAGAGAATGTTTGCAGGATAAATGTACTCATATTAGCCCCTGAGTGAGGCCCAACCCCCTACTATTTACTAGGGTCGAATGTCATGAAGGATCGGGGAGTTTTGATAACGAAACTGATAAGTAAAAAAGTGTGCATTTATTAGGGGTAAAAGAGACACAGTTGCTTGATGTTCTAGGCATTGGTGAGGACCTCACCATTGATGGTTTTCAGCTTGTAGGCACCTGGCCAGAGTACCTCTACGACGACGTATGGTCCCTCCCATGGTAGGGAGAGCTTGTGGCGGTCCTTGTTGCTCTGCACGAGGCAGAGGACCAGGTCCTTGATGTTGAAGGCTTGGCCCCGCACTCGTCGCCCATGGTACCGTCACAACGCCTATTGATACTTGGCCAAGTGGAGGAGGGCGACATCACGTGCTTCATCCAGCTAGTCCATGGCATCCTCGTGGGATGCCTCATCTCCTTGTTCATTGTATGCCCTTATCCTTGGTGCTCTATAGTCGAGGTCGGTTGGGAGGACGGCCTCAGAACCGTAGACCATGAAGAAGGGCGTGTAGCCAATGGCTCGACTAGGGGTTGTCCTCAGGCTCCAAAGTACTAAAGAAAGTTTGGTGACCTAGCGTGCACCAAATTTGTTCAACCAGTTGAAGATCCTAGGCTTGAGGCCCTGTAGGACCATGCCGTTTGTGCGTTCTACCTGCCCGTTCGTCTGGGGCTACGCTACATAGGCCCAGTCAACACGGATGTGATGTTCATCGCAAAATCAGAGGAATTTCTTGTCAATGAACTGTGTGCCATTGTTCGTGATGATGGAGTTCGGGACTTCGAAGCGATGGATGATGTCGAGGAAGAATAGCACTGCTTGCTTGGATTTGATCGTGGAGATCGGCTGAGCTTCTATCCACTTAGTAAATTTTTCAATGGAGACAAGTAAGTGGGTGTAGCCCTGGGGCGCCTTTTTGAGTGGTCCAACTAGATTGAGTCCCTAGACTATGAATGGCCAAGTGATGGGGATCATCTGGAGTGTATGGGCCGATAGGTGAGTCTGTCGAGCATAGTACTGGCGCCCTTCATAGGTGCACACGATTTGCTCGGCATCGGCTACCGTGGTAGGCCAGTAGATGCCCTATCGGAATGTGTTTCTGACCAGGGGTCTAGGCGCAGCATGGTGACCACAGACCCCACCATGGATATTGCTCAGCAAACGCTTCCCCTATTCGAAGGGGATGCAGCGCTGTAGGATCCCGGTGTGGCTTCGCTTGTAGAGTTCTCCCTCCACAAGAACAAAGGACTTGGCGCGACGTGCGAGTCGTCGAGCCTCTGTCCTATCCATTGGTAGTGTGTCACGGAGGAGGTAGTCGAGGTAGAACGTCCTCCAGTCGACCAGAGGGTCGGGCTCTATCGCTGGGTCCTCTTCGAGCTCCATGACCTCAGAGCCGGTTGTAGCCGACGGTTGGTCAGCCCCCGGGCCAGGATTGGATGGACCATCATGTCCTTGTTTTGACTCCTCGTAGCGAACTAAGGGCTTGTGCTGGTTGCTAGCGAAGACGCCCATTGGCACTAGCTCTTGGTCGGATGCTGCTTTCACAAGCGCATCTACTGCCTCGGGATGTGGTTGAGCTTGAGGCCATTGAACTTGTCCTCCAACCGGCAGACTTCTCAGTAGTATGTGGTCATCTTGACGTTGTGGTAGTTTATCTCCTTCATGACCTGGTCGACGACCAGCTGGGAATCTCCTCGAAAGTTGAGGCGTCGGATGCCCAACTCGATGGCAACGCGTAGGCCATTGATGAGCGCCTCATATTTGGCCACATTATTGGAGGAGGGGAAATGGAGACAGACCATGTACCTCATGTGTACACCGAGGGGCCACACAAAGACGAGCCCTACACTGGCGCCCTTCTTCATCAGCGATTCATCGAAGTACATTGTCTAGTACTCTAGATCGACGACCGGCGGTGGAATTTGGACCTTGGTCCATTCCGCGATGAAATCAGCCAACACCTAGGACTTGATGGCCATCCAGGAGGCATAAGCAATGCCCTGACCCATCAGCTCGAGCGCCCATTTCATGGTTCTTGTCATGGTGTCCTGGTTTTGGATGATCTCACCGAGGGGGAAGGACATCATGACCGTCACTGGATGTGACTCAAAGTAGTGGTGTAGCTTCCTCCTGGTGATGAGGACAGCATACAAAAGCTTCTGGATTTGGGGGTAGCGGGTTTTCAAGTCGGATAGGACCTCGCTGATGAAGCACACAGAATGTTGTACTTTGAGGGTGTGCCCCTCTTCTTCCCACTCTACTACCAGGGCGGCCCGACCACTTGCGTGGTGGCCGTGATGTAGAGCAGAAGGGGTTCTCCCTCGGTAGGAGGAACCAGGATCGAGGCCTTTATCAGGAGCTATTTAACCAGATCAAGTGCTTCCTAGGCCTCGGATGTCCATTCGAAGTGATCGGCCTTCTTCAAAAGCCGATAAAGGGGGAGACCTGATTCACCGAGGCATGAGATGAAGCAGATGAGCGCGACAAGGCACCCCATAACCCATTGTACCCCCTTTATGTTTTGCATCAGGCCCATCCTTGTGATGGCTAAGATCTTCTCCGGGTTGGCTTCGATGCCACGCTCAGAGATAATGAAACCAAGTAGCATGCCCCTCGGGACCCCGAAAATGCACTTCTTGGGATTGAGTTTGATGTCGTTTGCTCAGAGCTTTGTAAAGGTCTGCTCAAGATCGGCTACGAGGTGGTCAACCCATTTGGATTTGACCACGATGTCATCAACGTAGGCCTTAATGGTCCACCCGATGAGGTCTCCGAAGCACTTGAGCATACAACGCTGGTATGTAGCCCCAACATTCTTCAGACTGAACGGCATTATGATGTAGCAGAACGATCCAAAGGGGGTGATGAAATATGTCATGAGCTGGTCGGACTCTTTCATCGCAATTTGATGGTACCCGAAGTACGCATCAAGGAAGCAGAGGGTTTTGCACCCTGAGGTAGAGTCAACTATCTCGTCTCTGCATGACAAAGGAAATAGATCCTTTGGGCATGCTTTGTTGAGACATGTATAGTCAACACACATCCTCCATTTTCCACTCTTCTTTCATACAAGAACAGGATTGGCTAACCACTCTGGGTGGTACACTTCCTTGATGAATCCGGTCGCCAAAAGCTTTGCGATCTCTTCACCGATGGTCCTACGTTTCCCCTCATCGAAGCGACGCAAGCATTGCTTCATTGGCTTAGAGCCTAGGTGGATCTTCAAGGCGTGCTCAGTGACGTGAAGATGTCTTTGTTAGCGCGGAGGAAGCCAACGAGCGTGCTTTCCTATTTAGAGGAAAGCATGGTACCAATGTACACCGTTTTTCCCTTGGTGCTCTAGGGGTCTATCAGGACTTACTTGGAGTCTTCCACTGGCTCAAAGGACCCGGTCGACCTTTTTGGGTCGGGTGCTTCTTCGATGACCTCTTTTCTGATGTCTGCGAGCTCTCCGGAGGCTATGATCATTGTGGTGTGATCATAGCACTTGACTTCGCACTCGTAGGCGCGCTGAAAGGATGTGCCGATGGTGATAACCTCGCCAGGGCCCGGCATCTTTAGCTTGAGGTAAGTGTAGTTGGGGACGACCATGAACTTCACATAGCATGGTCGCCCTAGGATGGCATGGTATGTTCCGTGGAACCCCACCACTTTGAAAGCGAGAGTCTCTGTCCTATAGTTTGATAGACCCCCAAAGGTGACAGGCAGATCAATCTGCCTGAGCAGCATGGCCTGCTTTCTAGGCATGATGCCATGAGAAGGGTGCTCCAGTTGGCCGGATGCGCGCTCGGTCAACGCCCATGGCATCGAGCATCTCAGCGCATAGGATGTTGAGGCCGCTACCCCCATCCATCAGTACCTTGGTGAGGCGCTTTGTACCGACGATCAGGTCGACCACGAGTGGATATCTCCCTGGTTGTGGGACGCTCTCCATGTGGTCAGTCCAGTCGAAGGTTATGGTAGATTCTGACCACCGGAGGAAGGTGGGTGTGGCCGGTTTAGTCGCATAGACCTCGTGGCGTGCGATCTTCTAGCGGCGCTTGGAGTCATTGGCCTCTGATCCTCTAAAGATCATGAGGCAGTCATCCAGTGTTGGAAAGCCATCGTCCTTCTCCTCAGCATCATTCCTAGTGGGGTTACGGTCCTTTCCGTGCTTCCCTTTGTTAGAGCCTTCGAACAAGAACCGTCGCATGAGGCTGCAGTCCTTGTATAGATGCTTAACCGGGAAAGCATGGTTTGGGCACGGTCCCTTGAGTAGTTTCTCGAAATGGTTCAGATTGCCATCCGTGGGCTTCCGACCACCCCTCCAGTCAGCAGTGGCCACGAGCGAGCCCTCGCACCATTGCTTCTTGTTCTTCTTTTTGGCGGAACAATTGGAGGCGCCTTCGCTGGCGTCCTTATCTTGCTTTGCCTTACCACTGAGGCGATCAAAGATGGCTCTGACTGCTTCTTCGCAGGAGGCATGGCTGGTGGCGATGTCCAAGAGTTCCTTGGTGGTTCACAGGCCCTTATGTCCTAGCTTGTGAACCAGAGACTCATAGGTGATCCCATACAGGAAGGCTCCTATAACGTCGGCGTCAGCAACGTTAGGGAGCTCGTTGCATTGCTAGGAGAAGCGCCAAATATATCCATAGAGGGTTTCTCCGACCTTCTATTAATAGTTCTTGAGGTCCTATGGGTTTCTAGGGCGCTTGTATGTGCCCTAGAAGTTTCCCATGAAGATCTCCATCAGATCCGCCCAACTTTAGATTCTGTTGGACGGAAGGTGTTCCAACCAGGTTCTTGCCAAATCGGCCAAGAACAATGGAAGGTTGCGGATAATAAAATCATCATTATCCACACCACTGGCTTAGCAGACAAGCTGATAGTCTTCGAGCCATAGACCGGGGTTTGTTTTCCTAGAGTACTTTGGGATATTGGTTGGTGGTCGGTACCTTGGTGGGAAGGTAGCGTTGAGGATGTGTCGACCAAAGGCCTGAGGCCCCGACAAGCCAGGGCTCGGGCTTTTGTCCTCACCGCTGTCATAGCGTCCGCCATGATGAGGGTGATAGCCATGTCTAGCTCCCTCTCTCGGGTCATCGTGGGCGCGTCTACGGGCATCGAGGGTGTTGCGTGCGTCACGGTTGCAACCGAGACGCTGACGCACCAGGACCACGGTATGCTACCTACTTCCTTATGGTTCCTGGTGGATGGACATGTCCCTGCTAGGGTGCTCTGAGGGCATGTGCTGGCTGGCGTCGAGCTCGTGTCGCTGAGACAATGAGCTTTCGACCTGCTGCGCCGCCGCATGCTCGAGCAGCGTGTGAATCTAATGGTGGGCCCGATGATCCTCAAGCGTCGTGGCCTTTGGAAGACCATGGAGCAAGGCCACCGCAACGGTGATGTTCTAGCTTGCCCGGGCAAAACATGGGAGGGCTTCATTATCGGTGATGATCCTTTGGTTCACGTCATGGGCCATGGCACATGCGCACCCACCGTCTCCTTGGCGCTCAATCTCCCGATCAAGCTCCGCGTATTCCTGCTCAAGCTAGAGTCACGCTTCCTCGATCTTTTGGTGTTGGGCTTTTAGCTGCTCCACCCTCATGTGTGGTGGGGCCGCTGTCTCCCCCTCAGCCTTGTTGTCGAGGTTGTTCGCTGAGGTAGCCTCCTCCTCGGGGATGCTTTCAACGTGTCCCTCAGGGGTACCTATCATGAAGCATTCATGAGAGGGGTGATGGCTCCCCTGCTGGAGTTAGAGCTAGAGGGCAACTCTAACTCCTCTATGAGGAGGTCGTGGAATGATTTCGTGACGTGTTCCATCACCCCCATGAACTCATTGTTCGTGGGGGACTAAATCATGCACTAGGCCACAAGGTGGCCAACGGTCTCTGTGGCGTTGTAGAGACCAAACTGGAGCACCATCGGGGTGCTCCGGATGGTGCATTCCGGGGAGAACGGCTTTCCCCTGGTAAGTCATAGCTCCTCGAGCATCTTTGTGATTGCATCGAGGTCGGTGGAGTGGAAGGGTTGAACGACGATAGGTGCCCGCGCCAGTTCTCCCTCCAACGTGATGATGAAGTCTAGGTCTCCAAAACGCACGTGTGTGCCCAGGACCTAGCTGATTTTGTGGCTAGCCATCCACGGTCTGATGTTAATGTCAAAACGTGCAAAGTCCCCTACCTGGTGTGCCAACTGTCGGTGTTTCGAGTAAACACCAATGAGTAAATTTGTATTATTGCGCATTAGACCCGGATGGTGTGCTAAAAGACACAAGGTTTATACTGGTTCGGGCAGAATATCCCTACGTCTAGTTTGCGACTGTTGCTCGTGTTATTAGCACTGAAAGGTTTATAGTAGGGGTTACAAATGGGCGAGAGAGAGACAGCTCCCAAGTCTCTGATGGAAAGGTTGAACGGGCGCTAAGAGCTTAGATGCTACTCAGCTATGTGGTGTGATGTGTGATATCTTGAAATCGATCCCCTTAGTGGGGTGCCCTGCCTTCCCTTTTATAGGCCAAGGGAAAGCAAGGATTATAGATGGGAGAGAGAAGAAAACCATAGGCCAAGAAGGTCCTTCAAAGATGTCAGGTCTTCCTTTTTAATGGAGACGGGGATCCCGATCTTAGCACCACAATCGAAAGATCGACCCTGCCTTCCGGCTTCAGATCAAAAGATCGACCCTACAATCTTAGCACCACAACTCCTCTGGTTATCAACCAAGTCACGGACCAGGTTGACCTCGCCAAGAAGGCTAATCCCTGCCTGCGCAATGAAGAACACAAGAAAGAACGCAACCAAATTGCAGATGAATGATTATCTCTCGAAGTTGGGGTCTCACAAACCGATGAATGGTGAAACTGTTCTTCATAGATTAATCTAAGCAAAACCCAAAACCTAATGACGGCAGCGGCATATGATTATAAAGGTCTTAGGGTCGTCGCCTACCCTAGATGCGCCCCCTAATGGGCCCAAACACGATACACGGTCCAACGGACCAAAAGAAGGTGTCGCAGCACCCTGGCAGATTCTGGATGCTGACTTGTTTCGACGATTCCCGTTGATTCTAAAGATATTTTGATGTGAAACCACTTGTATTGGCTTCCTTATCAAATTATCTTTCCATCCATATGTGGATCATCGAAAACGGAGTCTAGATGCGTCCTGAGTGACCAGTTTAAGGCAGACTAGTCCTAGAGGCCGAGGCAGACTCGAATTCTTGTTGGACTAGGCCTCCAGCTTGTGTTGGATGTCCTTGCTGGTCATCATCACCGCCACCACTTCCTATAAGTCCTTCATGACCCTCTCCAATGTTACTAAGCAAGATAACATCATTAGGTAGTAGTCTATTCTCAAAAGTATGAAAAGTATCGCTTAAGAACAAGCTCACCTCTAAATTGAGTTGTCGCTTTCGAGCCCGGGTCATTGGACCTTGCATGACGGTTGGAGGATCAGCGGGTACCTCTGAAGAAGTTATGTCCTCATCACTTTTCCTCTGAGTGAGCCTCGCTAACAGGGCGAACGGTGCCAGAGATAGCTCCATGTTGGGTGCATGTCCGCTGATCCTGATAGGGCCGTGCTCCAGCTTTGTTAGCAAGTGGACACGTCCCATCCTGCCTCGGCAGGCGGTGCGACGGACCAGGGAGCTGAACCATGACCCTATGGGGAGCAGACGGCATAGTGACCCCACGTGTTGTTACTGTAGATGATGTGAGTTTCCTCATGGACCGTAGTGGTTGTCGTATGCTTCCATCAGGATCCATGCCCGAGGGCAAATGTCAGCGCCCATAACATTGTAGGACAAATGTCGGCGCCCACAACACTGTTTGGGTTCTAACATGCCTGGAAGGGGTTAAAGCGCCCGTCTTATCATATCCTGATGGTACTTTCCTACAGGCGTGCAGGGTATGGTCCTTGGTATTACGGTTGACTTGAGTGCCCTGCCTTATCTCCACGCGTAGTTATGAAAGAGCAGTGCGTAGACATCGGGCGAGGCAGAGCCAGCCCTCGGATGTCGGGCGAGGCGGAGCTAGCCCTTAGATGTTGGGCAAGGAGGAGCCTGCCCTCGGACATCTGGCGAGGTGGAGCCAACCCTCAGATGTTGGGTGAGGCAGAGCCAGCCCTTGGACATCGGGCCAGGCGAAGCCAGCCCTCCAACATCGGGTGAGACGGAGCCTGCCCTCGAACATCGGGCGAGATGGAGCTAGCCCTCCGACGTTGGGCAAGGCGGAGTCTGCTCTTATGAAAGGTCCTTTGTGTGGTTTTGGTAATTAAGTGACAACCTAGGTGGACTAATTGTGTTTATGTGAGATACACAGGTGATTAGTCCATAGGTACATGTGTGTGAGCAACATATGCCATGAAGGTGAAAATGGCTTGGAGATGTTGCAAAGCTTACACATGTGATGATGAAGGAGCTCATTGCACATGAGACATGACATTGAGTCATGTGATCAAAGGTGGAGAAAATCAAGACAAGACTTGGCTTGATGAATCGGTTGCAAGCGTGAAGGGCAAGTCGGAGGCTTTGGAGCGATGGACCGCGTGGCGGTGAAGCTTGAGCAAGACTAGGCGCCGATGGACGAAGGCAATGGTGAAAAGCAAGTGAAGTCAAGATCGGCGTCCGGTCAGCTTCTAACAGACGTGTCCGGTCGGCCCTGGAGGCTTACTGGACTCGACCGGACGCAGCGGCTGAGCGTCCGATCGTTTTGGTGCTGAGCGTCCGGTCATTTCGAACTATGCGTCCGGTCGTCTTGTCAGAGAGCCGTTGGAGGCAACAGTGGGACACGTGGCTGTCTGGCAGCTACCGAACACGTCCGGTATAGCGACCGGACACGTCCGGTATTCACGATCGGTGCGTCTAGTGCTGCGTCCGGTCGACCTGAAAAATGCCCAGTGAAGGGGTAATGGCTAGTTTAGCCCATGGGGCTATAAATAGAAGTGGTGGTCAGCCTTTGGCTAAGAGCGGGGCACACTAGAGCCTTGGTGGCTTGTGTAGTAGTGCTTGGGAGCCCTCCATCTCACACATACTTGATAGTGATCATTCGATTGTGTGAGAGAGCGATTCTAGTGCGATTGCATCATGAGGTTGCATCGAGTTGCACTAGGTGATCGAGTTGCAAGCCGGTGCTGCTTGTTACTCTTGGAGGTTGCCACCTCCTAGATGGCTTGGTGGTGGTCTCCGTCGAAGCCCGCAAGAAGCTTGTGCGGCGCTCCGGAGAAGTGCTTTGTGAGGGGCATTGTGCTCGGCCCGTGGGAGCCACGAAGAGCAACTTTAGTAAAGTGTGTCATTGAGCTACCCTCACTTCCGGGGTAGGTTCTTACGGTGCCCGACGTGCGGGCTTGGCGGGTGATGCCAATTAGCCGCCGAACCACCAAGTGAGCGGTCGACACAACGGGGACTAGCGTGTTGGCAAACACGTGAACCTCAGGAGAAAAATCACCATGTCAACCTTGTTCTTCCCGTTGGTTTGCATCCTCGTTACACAAGCTTGTATTTACTTTCATATACATTGTGCTTGTGTAATTGCTCTTGTAATTAGTTAGCTTGTGTAGCTCACTAGTTACCTTCTTGCTTGTGTAGCATAGAAGTAGCTCCCTTGCGTGGCTAATTAGGTTTGTGTAACCTTGTTAGTCACTTTGCTTAGTTTGTGTAGCTAAGTATTTGCGCTCTCTAATTTGGCGTTGGTTGCCTTGTTATTGAGCATTGCTAGTGAGCATTAGGTGGCTTTGTGCTTTTACTTACTAGAATGTGTAGGAGCTCCCTTGTTGCTTAAAGTACTAGTGGCATAGGTTTGTGTGACCTTGCTCCTAGAATTGGTTAGGTGAGCTTTAGCTAGCTCGGCACCTTTGTTGCTTGATTAGTATCTTTGGAAGGTGCTAGAGAACATAGATAGCGGGGTGTAGTCTTGGATAGACCGATAGTCTTAATTCCGCACTTGTTTCGGTTAGCCAACACAATTAATTTTAGAAAGGACTATTCACCCCCCTCTAGTCCGCCATCTCGACCCTTCACCTTAGACGTCGGGTGAGGCAGAGCCAGCCCTCCGACGTCGAGCGAGGCGGAATATACCCTCAAACATCGGGCGAGGTGGAGCCAGCCCTCAGGGGTCGGGCGAGGTGGAGCCAACCTTTAGGGGTTGGACGAGACGAAGTTAACCCTCGGTCGTTTGGGCGAGAGGTGTAGTCGCGTTCTTGTCTATTCGAAAGCAACAACGTTTGATGGTTATTAGCTCCTCCTCTTTGGGTACCCCAGTATTTGGTCCCCGACACTTGTATTTACATTTCATATATTATGCTTGTGTAGTTGTTCTTGTAATTAGTTAGCTTGTGTAGCTTGCTAGTTACCTTCTTGCTTGTTGTCGGTGTTTTCGGACCATCGACGAGTAAATTTTTATTTGCGCGTTTGGCTCAGATGGTGTGCTCGGAGGACGCAAGGGTTTATACTGGTTCGGGTGGAACATCCCTACGTCTAGTTCGCTGTTGCTCGTGTTACCGGCACTTGGTTTGCAGTAGAGGTTACAAACAGGTGACAGAGGGAGAGGATCCCAAGTCTCTGGTGGAAGGAGTGAACATGTGCTGAGAGCTCGCTTGCCGCTCAGCCATGTGCTCGTGTCGTGCTCTTATGTTCAGCCCCCCTTTCATAGGGTGCCCTGCTTCCCCTTTTATAGGCGAAGGAAAAGCATGGGTTATAGAGGAGGAAAAGGAGAAGAATGAGAGAGAGAAGAAGGCTTCTAGGTTTGTCGAGTCCTTCTTCTCCTTCATGCGGATCCCGCCGATCCTATAGATGTCAATAGGGATAGCTCCATGTCGTGGCCCTGTTCATCACTGACGCCATGCGCATGCATCATCTGCCGGTCATGGCGTTCCACTCCATCCTGGTGGACGTCGTGGTGAACTGACACGCCTATCAGCGTCTGTACGAGGATTAGGCAGAATAGCACCGACACGTCCGACACTATTCTTGATGTGAATCCTCAGATATGGCCCGTCATGGCCACGGGTTACATTGAGGCGTGCCAGCCTCTTTCCTAGCGTCAGAGTTGACCTAGGCCCATATGCTTGGACCTAGAGTGGTTGGAGGCGGTATAGGTCCCCATTGGACGAGATGGAACCCGCGTCCTCGAGGTCAGGAAACTACGCCCTTGGTTCGGGTGAGATGGAGCCCGCACCCAAGGGGTCGGGCGAGATGGAGCCCATGGCCTCGAGGCTGGGCGAGACGGAGCCCATGGCCTTGGGCGAGACGAAAATCACATCCTTGGGGTCAGGCGAGACGGAGCCCACGGCCTCGAGGTTGGGCAAGACAGAGCCCACGGCCTTGGGGTCGGGCGAGACCTTTTAATACGTCTCGAGTCATCCGGGAAAGTTAGCGTGGGCGTTAACTTCCTTGCTTTGGGTATCCCTAATATCGATACCCGACACTTGTGTAGCATAGAAGTAGCTCTCTTGTGTAACTAGTTTACTTTTGTTTTTTAAATTAGTTGCCTTGCTTAGCTTGTGTAGCTAAGTTATTTGCGCTCTCTAATTTGGCTTGTGTGGCCTTGTTAGTGAGCTTAGGAGCTTTGTGCTTTTGCTACTAGCATGTGTAGGAGCTCCCCGGTTGCTTGAGTACTAATTGTATATGTTTGTGTGACCTTGCTTCTAACATTGATTAGATGAGCTCTAGCTAGACCGGCACCTTAGTTGCTTGATTAGGATCTTTTCTAAGGTACTAGAGAACTTAGATAGGTGGGTGTAGTCTTGGCTAGACCAATAGTTCTAATTCCATATTTGTTTCGGTTAGCTGACGCGTTTAATTTTAGAAAGGACTATTCACCCCTCTCTAGTCCACCATCTCAACCCTACACCATCAAAACAATTGAAAAGCTACAAATTCAAAGGAGTGGATGCTTGTTACTAACCTTAAAGCAAAAAGATCATGCCTATACTTCAAAATCCAAGACCTTCATGAGCATTTTAATGAAAAATATCCGCAACAATGAAGGGAGAGGTGGGGAAAGACGTCTCCTTGGATGAGTGTGCTTAGGATGGAAGGGAGGAGGGAGAAGGATGTGGGCTTTTGTACTGTGCAGCGGCTCAAGCCAAAAGCCGGCACTGATCACTGTCGACTCAAGCCACAGTGACATACCACTACCGCTTCAAACCATTAGCCGACAGTGATAGGACCTTCACTTCTGGTTTTTAAGGACCCAAACATTTTTTAATTTTCAAGTTAAGAACCTAAGTGGAGGGTTATCACTGTCGGTTTCAAAACAACCAGTAGTGATGAGCCGATAATGAATGTTATTTGTCCTGTAGTAGTGACTCTTGAGATTTTAACTTTTGCATGAGCACAGGATGATGAAAGTAGTAAGCACTAATATGGCTCGACCTAACTATACATGTTTACTTAGAAACCACAATACGAGGGAAAAAACGGTGCAACGGCTTAGCTAGAGCTTAGGGGTCGTTGGGTATATATCAACAAATGAAAACGAGGTACACTCTATATATAGCTCATGATGTATCGCATACTGGCATATATACGAGCAAATTAAGAATTAGATTATGGCCTCATTCGGTTTACCTTAAATTCGATTTGTTCGACTTCTTTTTCTAGCCCAAACAGTATTTTTCTCTCATAATATTTTAACCAGAACAGTATTTTTCAGTCAATTTCAACCAAGTTTCAGCAAACCGAACGGAGCCTAAGCATAGCTCTCTGTAGAGTCGTACAAGCTAGTGCTTAGTCTACATATGTAAGCGTCAAATTTTATTTTATTTATATTTTGCAAAGCAGCATTAGTAATACAGACTAGTTAGAGAGGAAGTAACGTTTCATTTTATTTATTTCCAGGGAGGTGTTTTTTTTTTCACAAAAGGCAGCATGCATGCATGTTGCTCTCTGTTGGCTGAGACACCATTAGCCTCTCCAGTAGTACATTACAGTCGTTTCAAACTTCAATAGTTTTTAGAAGGTATATAACCACGCTAAATATATAACTATACGCACATGAATGAACTTAAAAACGCACATGAAATCATGCATGTATGTTTTCTTCTCTACTTCGCATTATGCAAAATTAAAAGGCAATAGTCCGACCATCAATTAATATTTTTCTTTTGGAAGTCGAATCAGAAAACGAAGTGTGGCTGAGTTTCATTTTATTATTCATTTTATTTAAGAGTTGCGCTACTTCTGCCTTTTCCACGACAGAGTGGAAACCGGCCCCAGGAAACAGGGGCATACGTAGGTCTACGATTACAAGCAACGACTGCGCAGGATAGTAACACGCAACGGCAGGACGAAAAACTTAAAGCTCGTTAGCTCGCTCGGCTCGTGGCTAGCTCGACTCGGCTCGGCTCGTTATGATAACGAGCTGAGCCGAGCCAAGATTTTTTCTCGTTAGCTATAACGAGCCAACTCGAGCTAGCTCGCGAGCCGCTCACGAGCTAAATGAGCCAAGCTTCCAGGGAAAAAGTATCAAAATTTATATTAGTTTTTGTATTACTTCATGTCTTGCACTTTACAATTGATTGGTAATTGGTCTAGACCCTATAAATTGACTGGTAACTGGTTTAGATGTATTTCTTTTATATTATTATTATTCTCAAACTTTAGATAAATACAAATATTATATTTTGTGTATTTTTTATACCTGGCTCGCGAGCTTAACGAGCCAGCTCGAGCTTTTAACGAACCGAGCCGAGCTAGCTCATTATCTTAACGAGCCACAACGAGCCGAGCCGAGCCGAGCCAGCTCGTTATCCAGCCTTACATGCAAGCTATGGTCGAGTCAAAGGCCCCGTTCGCTGGTCTGAAACTTGGCTGAAATTGGTTGAAAAATACTGTTCCGGCTGAATTATTGTGAGAGAAAAATACCGTTCCGGCTGAAAAAAGAAGCCGAATATGGGGTAAGCCAAACAGGGCCAAAGTGTAATGCTTGACCGACTGACCAAAACCGAAGCCTTCATCGGCTCAAAGGCTCAAACCGAGGAGACAGTCATCTACATGTAGCTTGGCTCTGTTCGCGTGCCCTTAAACCCGGCTTGATCTGTTTCTTTTTTCATCCGGAACAGTGTTTTCCTCTCATAAATTCCTCCAGATTCATCCGGATTCCTCCATAGAATCTCATGACTCCAAATGAGAAGTGACCCTCTCATATACAGTACTGTAGTGTCACCAAATAGGACTGTCAATCATTTGCCAAGTTTTAATAAAGTAATCTCGTTATTTGAATTTGTAAGTTGTGTTGCTTTTTAGCTAATATAGTACTTGTTAAAGTACAGTGAACAATTCTCTAGCTAATCGATTTTAACTACGAGATGTGTGTTTATGTCTATATTTGAGACGCTAAGGTTCTGAAATTTGACCTACTCGTACTGAATACTTTCTTAGCACATTTTTAACAAAAAAAAACTGATAAAGTCTTCAATAATTTCATCGTAATGCACACTACTCACTGGTTGTTAATTAAACGCTACTAGTTGCAAAAAAAAATCATGATTTGTATAAGTGTTGATGCATTCAGACTATGAAAACAGGAAACAAGATTAGTGATAGATTTTGAACAATTAACAGTATAGAAACCATATCGAGAGAGGCTTTTCTTAATAAAAATCTCGCAATTAATGGAACGGTGACAAAGGTAATAATGTTACTAATACATGTCAATTCTAGTACTACTCTCGATGCCCAGCACTCTTGTTTTGTCTTGGAGCAAATATAATCAAACTGGATGTGGGCGCCATTGCACCCCAGCTGGTTAACAACAGGATGGATACGCGAAAACCGGCCAATGCTGCTTACCTACTCCTGCTGGCCATCGCCCGTCACCGACCCCTATCTCCCTCGTTACTGCCGCGCGCCAACTCTCACCTTGTTCTCCACGGTTTTCGATCGATCGGTTCTAGTACTCTCCATCCAACTCATCTTGAGTGTGGCGGTGGCGGTGGCGGCGGCTGCTCGAGCTTCACGCCGCCTGACCGGTGGCGGTCCAGGAGCTCCCTCGCCAGCGACTGCAGGTCGTCTCCGCCGCCGCCGCCGCCGGAGCTCTCTGCCATGCCGGGGCCGCCGCCCGGCCTGACGAGCGCGCCATACGGCGCCGGTTGCCGGAGCTGGTGGTGCTGCTGCTGCGGCTGTTGATGGTGGTGGTGGTGGTGGTGCGGCTGCGCCGCCTGGACTGCCCACTGCGGTGGCGGGTCGAAGAGCGCGGACAGGTCGACGGTGGTGGGAACGCTGGTCGACGACGGCAGGTCCGAGATGGAGAACGCGCCCGGCAGCGGCATCTGCGGTGGGGCCGGCAGCGGAGGCGGGGACGGCAGCTCCAGCGTGGCGAGGTGTGCTTGCAGGTAGGTCAGCTCGGCCTGGAGATTCACCACCTGGAGAATGATCCAAGGACGGACGTGACATTCATGCACCAACAGTAAATTGTTACGTGCAAACTTGAAACCACCAAAGCCATCATGTACATACAGATACAGATGCATATAATATGGAAAAGACACATCACACGGATGCAAATATGCTATGAATGAAATGAAAGGTGTCGAAGGACGATCGCACGATGGGCAAAAAAGAATGCGAGTTTGGATCTTCTATCTAGGAGGACTGCTACTGCTATACCAGTACTAGAGATTGGCGCTGGTGGTACTATTCTTTTCAGGGCTCGTCGATCAGATCGGAAACCTGCACTGCACCACACCACTGGCAGCCAGCAGTAGCACTTCCTTGGAATTGGAAGGTTTTGTGCAGAGCCCAAGATAGAATTAGTAGAAGATGTATACACACATGCATACGCATGGTGTGTGCGTACGTGGCTTGACGGATGGAGGAGCGAGGGATCCGATCGACGGCCCGGATGCGACGGATGAGAAGTGCATATCATTCATCGCCGGGGCGCAGCAGCAGCAGCAGGCAGGCCTCCCGGATTAGCGCTTGGTGTGCTTCTTTTTGCACTGCCGTTGCTTGGCTTGGCAGTGTTGATTTCCTCATGAAAGGGGACTTGCCTTCCTCGAGAAAGAAACACGCCTGGCCGCTCCAGAATCTTATCTTAGAGACGGCGGATTCAGAAAAGACCCAGATCCACACGCGAAAACGAAGGGGAAATCATGGAAACACTGGTAGGCCTGGCCTACTAGTAGGCATCCATGATCGATCCATGCATGCAAGCTAGTAGTTTTCCGAAATCCGAACTGGTTAAAAGCCACCTAGCTAGCGATCGATCGAGCCCATGGGTGGATGGATGGATGGATGATGGATCGAATCCAGCAATACTAGACAATCAACCATCCTGGACTCCTGGTATAGGGTACCTGCTGCTGGAGCGCGAAGATGTGGGCGACGCAGCCGTAGACGGGGTCGCGGAGCCGAGCCTGGGCCTCGTAGCAGATGGTGACGACGGCGTCGAGGCGCTTGTGCGCCGGGATCTGGAGCAGCAGCTTGGACACGTTGCTGGCGCCGAACACCTTGTGCACCGCCGCGAAGTGCGCCGCGCCCTGCTCCGAGTCGAAGTAGGGCGCGAAGATGCAGCCGCTGACGCACTTGCGCCGGAGGAACTTGCAGGCGCCACAGGGCCCGCCGCCGCCGCCGCCGCCGCCGCCGCTTCCTCCAGGTCCAGGGCCTCCGCTGCCGCTGCCGCTCGGGCCCCCACCGCCAAGCGTGCTGGTGCCGCCTCCAGCGCTCATTGCCCTCAGGTGCCCTGCCCTCAAGGACGACCTTTTATCTATCTATCTCCCTGCGTGCCTGCCTGCGCGCGGCCCTGCTCCAGTGGCCGGGGGCCGGCGGGCCGGCTTATACTAGTTATAGGCCGGGATAAACAATGGCGAGGGCAACTGGGGAAGGGAAGGCAGAGAGGGAGAGGGAGAGGGAGAGGGAGAAAGGAGGAGGAAGAATGGGGCCGGGAGGGCAAGGAGTAGATAGAAGCGGAGGAGCGAGGGCATATGTGTAAACATGGAAAAAGTCTCTCTCTTCCCTTTTGGTGTTTGTCCTATTGGTGGAAGGTCATAGGCGTCACAGCTCCAATTTCCATTTTATTTAATTTCCTCCTCGTTCCTCTTTTTATTAATTGCTTCTTCCATATAAGCACAATATTCTCCTCGAAGTGGCTCTACAAGCCAAACCAAGCCAAGCTTATATATGTGCCACTTTGTTTTCGTGGCACTAAGACTGTCCCCAACAAAAAAAAAAACTATATGGACATCCAAACCCAAAATGAGTAGCAAGAGATCCAAAATTAGCCTCCAACAGAGTACCTATACAGGAGACCTATTTTGGGTTGTCTGAGAGACACAACCCAAATATGGGCATCCTCTCTCCTGGAAACCTATTTACAGAAATGATTATCTTTTTGCGTCTTGTTGTTGGAGAAAATGCCGAATATGTATTGAATCTTTTGCCTGTAGCGCTACCCAAAGGATGAATAAGTCTTGTATTTTGGATGGTGTCGTTGAAAATAGCCTAAATGATGAGACTTTAAAGGCACGGCATGGAAGAAGAAGCAGCCAGCCTAGCGGCAGCAGCTGCTGCTGGTGCAGCTGGTACCAGTACCACACCACCCCCTCGACTCGATACCTCCTCTCTTTCCCTCCCTACACACTTCCCTTTCTGCATCTTTCGCTCTCTTAAGGGCTAGAAGATTGCGTGAAGCAAACATGTATGTATGCGCAAGAGACCTCTATCTATCTCGCTCCCTATTTGCATCGGCGATGTGTCGTCGAACGCACATGAAGAGAAGCTACTACTCCCTCTATCCCTGAATAATGTCACTATAAGTACCAATGAAGATTTGCTAATTATACACTATAAATATTAATATTTTTTATATATATTTCATAAAAGTTAAAAATATTTAATTTTTTGGAATATAAAAATAATATTTATTTTAGGCTAGAGAGAGTACTACTCCCTCTGTTCCAAAATAAATGTCGTTCTCGCTTCTCAAGAAGTCAAACATTTTTTACTTTGATCAAATATATAGAAAAATGTTAATACATATAGTGCATAATTATTATCATTAAATAGATCATTAAATCTATTTCTAAACTATTAAACTTATTTAAAGATATAAATATTGTTAATATTTCCTACCAATGTATTTAAATATAAAATAGTTTGACCGGTACGAACACTGTATCGTACTTATTTTGAGACGCGGCACTGGTAGCAATTGCTTTCTCTATCTAGAAAAAAACATTCACTGGTGACTACTGACTCGGTGCATGGGCTCGCTCGCAGTCGCCGAGCACAGCACAGCGAGCTCTTGCCGAGGGGTCTCTCTCACACACATTCCGCTGCAACAGTGTCCGGCCGGCTCTAGTCCCCCCACGTGATCCTAACATGACATCCTTTCCACTCCACACGCTATATGTGTGCGCTTTTACTGCGCCCATCGATGGATCGAGCTCGCTGGCCGCTGGGGCCTGGTCGCTGCTCCTGCTCCCCGTGCGTCCCCGCCCGCTGCCGCTGCCGCTGGGTGATTTCACTTGCCATGCGATGCGGCCTAGCATAGCATGGCAGAGGCTACAACGTACAGGCCGGCCGGCAGCCCGGGCGCGCTTGACGTTTCGGTCAAAGACTTGCCCGCCGCCCCGCCCGGCACGCACGCAGCCGGGCACTGTGCGCTCGTTCCGGCCCACGTAGGGTGATCTGATCGCTCGATGCATAGCTGCATCTGCATACGGAGGCCACTAGCCGCGAAGTACGTCCGCCACGTTCAACTGTACTGTCAATCGTCCGTCGTCTGTCACAAGATCTATTCAAATTTTTTTTTCATTTTCCTTTCTTTGTTTATCTATCTACGTTACAGGCTGATGATGATGAACACGGCAAATAATTACTGATGATGATCCGTGTATATCTGATGCTGATGGGTGAATAGCTAGATTGGATCGGTTAACGTACAAGCACCGCTACCTATATAGCTACTACGTACTATTTGGCAATGATAATGTACAAGATATTTTGGCGCATTCAGAAATTACGATATATACGGGGTTTTTTTTCCCCGACTGGTGTCTTCACGTATACATATGTACGGACACAAGCTTTCCCCCTTTTCCTCTGAATAATACATCCTAATTATTACTGTAAAGCCGTTTCGTATAAACGTACATATACGAACACAAAAAGAATGTGGTGGACACGCGCTCCGACGATCACACACCGGCCGTTTCATCCTTTTTTTTCGTTTCACAAAGCCGTAGATCCCGAGAACGCTATAACTAAAACGACCGCCGCGGCGCCGTGAATGCGTGCTGCATCACGCAGGCACGCAGGAAGTTTTAAGCGCGTCGTCGGCACTTCGGTTTCGCTAAAAACCCTGCGTTGACCCAGTTAACTAAGAGCCACGGATCAGAGCCAGCCGCCACGTCTACCTGCCTTTCTTCCGCATCTCTCCTCCTGGACACACACATTAAAAGCACGGAAGCTAAGCTTTACACACCCCCAAAGACTTGGGATCAACTGTAGATGTGCCATCTGAAACGGAAAACGTAGTTCACAATCGCCGCGTACATATTGTGAGCACTGTGTGAAGAAGAAGCAACCGCGTCAACCGTCAACGTAACCTCGCTTCCTGCTACTCGCCTATGGCGTGGGCTCGCTCATCAAGGTCCGCAGACGCGTGGACGCGAGAGCTACATCATGGTCATGCCACACACTCAACACAACTGTTGTCGTCGCTGAGTAATCACGCAAGTAAATTAATAAAGCTAATTAACGACTGGATTAGTTTTCGATCGGTCTATAGCCAGTGCAATAAATAGGCCATGCATGTGTTGCTCTGTGTACATACATACTACGGCCTTGTTTAGATTGCAAGTTTTTTCACTCTCTCTCCATCACATCAAATCTTTGGACACATGCATGGAGTATTAAATGTAGATAAAAAAATAACTCATTACACAGTTTGATTGTAAATTACGAGACGAATCTTTTGAGCCTAGTTAGGCCATGATTGGACAATAATTGTCAAATACAAACGAAAGTGCTACAGTGCCAAATACTGATTCCTAACCTCAATCTAAACAAGGCCTACATATACAAAAATAAACGTGTTATGTTTATTTATTTATTTATTTTATTATGTGAGGTGGAAAAAAAAAAGTTGCGCGCGCGCGGTTACTGACGACGATCCTTTCAGTCGTCGTAGATCATGGGGAAACTGCAGGAACGACACAGCAGGCTCCATGAAAACAGGGAGCGAGAGGATGCTCGTAAAGCTGCCTTGTAACGTTGCTCTCGTTCGTTTGCAGGCGGCCTCGACAATCCATGTGATGTCAGGTACTACCTTAGAACCGGTACCCCCGGCCAAAATATATATGTGTATGTAGTAGCCGAGTAAATTTGCACCAGCAAAAGATCGAGCTGATGCCATATACGTATCCAAAGTATTAAATTATTACTACTACGAAATCTCACCTAAGTAATTAGGACGATCACTTTTGCAGACCCGCGTTTCTTACCCTGTCTTTTCACTCATAAGTCTCTCAATTTCCATTTGCTTCCATGGAGGTATAGGCCATCACCATCACGCGGGATACGGAACGAGCTGACACGTCGACTTGATTGCGTGACATGGAGATGTACCTACACACCTAGGGATGACCATGTCCATAATGGGCAAGTCAAGTCAATAAAATTCTTAACAGTGACTGTGAGGGCAGGGGTCATTTGAGTTTTGTTAATTCAACGTCCCTCCGTCCTAAAATAAATGCACATCTCATTTACCAAGAAGTCGATCATTTTTTTTTTTGACCCGAGGAACCTCCCCATTTCCATTGATTGCAACGGAAATACAGCATACGAGAGTGTATCAAAAGAAAGCAAAAGATAATCCAGAACTCTTACAACGCTTACTTCCTACACCAAATGCCTATACCAGGCAACCAAAGATCGAGCGACATAGAACTTAGACAGTATAACGAACTTCAGACAGACAGACTACTTATCAGTCTAACAGAGATGGCTTTTACAAGCCAAACAACAACCATAGAGAGTTTCAAAAGATTGTCGAGCACCATCATAAAAAAGCAGTCATCTATCATAGGGGATATAACATCTGGATCATTCCCCTCCTTCCTCCTGGCTATCCTCCTGGCCATCCGTCAATAGAAGTTGATCCTTTTTCAACGCCTTCTTGTCCAGCAGCTTCATAGCGATTTTCAGCATTGTATTGGCGCTGGCAATCAGAGCTTCCTTGTCATCTTCAAGAAATAGACCTGCCCAGTAACTCATGATTGAGCATGCATAACAAATAATCGTGATAGGGTTATTCACCACTTGCCCTTCAAAACACACTCTGTTTCGCGTTTTCCAAATAGCCCAACAAATGGCTGCAACACCCACAGCGTGGAATTGTTTTCCTGAAGGCAACCATTTGTTGCACCATTCCCAACATTGACTAAGTATATAGATAGATTTTGGCTCCTACACGAGCACCCATCCTTCATTATCCTCTCATTTTGTCCAGCTTCAACATCTATCACGCACAGAGCCTCTGTCACCACTCCCATTCTGTTCTTTTTCGCGACTGTGTCTAGGCATGTTTTTCATTAAGCGGAGAGTTTTAAACATACAAAGCATGCTGAGCCTTTAGAGGAGACATCACATGGTCATTGTACTTACAAACAAAATAGTTTGCGACTACAGAAATGTAACGCCCCAGCCCGGGAAAAACGGCTAAGATCCACTCTACCGAGGAATGGACCACGCCTGCTAATTAACTTCCTTGCGCTTTCGTCCTCGCTTCGCGCAAAAGGTTCGAACCGAAGTTCTTTAGCTTTCCCCGGCTGAGACTTTTAAGCTGGTTCAGACCCCCCTCCCAGTTCCGATCTGGGACTAAACTCGCGAAGCTACAGTACCGCGCGTGCTACAGTACCGCGTCACCTCTATCGCTACAGTGCTCGCCAATTCGGCCCAGCCCATCCTACTGGCCCAGCGGCGGGGTCTCACATACACCCACCCTTAAGGACTCGACGTCCTCGTCGAGGGCCGAACCAACCTATCCAAACGGGACAAATGGCCAGGATCGACTCTCTCGGTCCCCGTTTATATTCCCAGCTCCTCGGCCCAAGTGCCAACTTGTCCGAGCTCCCGAGCCATATATCCGTGAAACCGCGAGACTCTCGGGGCCCACGTCCATATTCTCAGCTCCCCGACCCAAGTGCCATGCTAGCCATGCGCTACCTGTCCGAGCTCCCGAGCCATACGTTCGTGAAACCGCGAGAGTTGGCTCTGGTACCATTTGTAACGCCCCAACCCGGGAAAAACGGCTAAGATCCACTCTCCCGAGGAATGGACCACGCCTTGCTAATTAACTCACTTGCGCTTTCGTCCTCGCTTCGCGCAAAAGATTCGAACCGAAGTTCTATTAGCTTCCCGAAGCCTCGGCTTTTAAGTTGGTTTGACCCACAAACTGGTTCCGAGGTGGTACTAAACTCGCGTAGCTACAGTACCGCGTGTGCTACAGTACCACATCACCTCTATCGCTACAGTGCTCGTCAATTCGGCCCAGCCCATCATCGGTCGGCCCAAGGCCCATTAGCGGGGTCTCACATACACCCACCCTTAACAACTCGACGTCCTCGTCGAGGGCCGAACCAACCTATCCAACAGATACTCTCTTGGCCCACGTTATATTCCCAGCTCCTCGGCCCAAGTGCTAACTTGTCCGAGCTCCCGAGCCATATATCCGTGAAACCGCGAGACTCTCGGGGCCCACGTCCATATTCCCAGCTCCCCGACCCAAGTGCCATGCTAGCCATGCGCAACCTGTCCGAGCTCCCGAGCCATACGTTCGTGAAACCGCGAGAGTTGGCTCTGATACCATTTGTAACGCCCCAGCCCGGGAAAAACGGCTAAGATCCACTCTACCGAGGAATGGACCACGCCTGCTAATTAACTTCCTTGCGCTTTCGTCCTCGCTTCGCGCAAAAGGTTCGAACCGAAGTTCTTTAGCTTGAGACCCCGCTAATGGGCCTTGGGCCGACCGATGATGGGCTGGGCCGAATTGATGAGCACTGTAGCGATAGAGGTGATGTGGTACTGTAGCACACGCGGTACTGTAGCTACGCGAGTTTAGTACCACCTCGGAACCAGTTTGTGGGTCAAACCAACTTAAAAGCCGAGGCTTCGGGAAGCTAATAGAACTTCGGTTCGAACCTTTTGCGCGAAGCGAGGACGAAAGCGCAAGTGAGTTAATTAGCAAGGCGTGGTCCATTCCTCGGGAGAGTGGATCTTAGCCGTTTTTCCCGGGTTGGGGCGTTACAAATGGTACCAGAGCCAACTCTCGCGGTTTCACGAACGTATGGCTCGGGAGCTCGGACAGGTAGCGCATGGCTAGCATGGCACTTGGGTCGGGGAGCTGAGAATATGGACGTGGGCCCCGAGAGTCTCGCGGTTTCACGGATATATGGCTCGGGAGCTCGGACAAGTTGGCACTTGGGCCGAGGAGCTGGGAATATAAACGGGGACCGAGAGAGTCGATCCTGGCCATTTGTCCCGTTTGGATAGGTTGGTTCGGCCCTCGACGAGGACGTCGAGTCCTTAAGGGTGGGTGTATGTGAGACCCCGCCGCTGGGCCAGTAGGATGGGCTGGGCCGAATTGGCGAGCACTGTAGCGATAGAGGTGACGCGGTACTGTAGCACACGCGGTACTGTAGCTTCGCGAGTTTAGTCCCAGATCGGAACCAGTTTGTGGGTCAAACCAACTTAAAAGCCGAGGCTTCGGGAAGCTAATAGAACTTCGGTTCGAACCTTTTGCGCGAAGCGAGGACGAAAGCGCAAGTGAGTTAATTAGCAAGGCGTGGTCCATTCCTCGGGAGAGTGGATCTTAGCCGTTTTTCCCGGGTTGGGGCGTTACAAATGGTACCAGAGCCAACTCTCGCGGTTTCACGAACGTATGGCTCGGGAGCTCGGACAGGTAGCGCATGGCTAGCATGGCACTTGGGTCGGGGTATGTAAGACCCAGCCCATTGGGCCAAGTTGGGCCGGACCGATTTCTGGTACTGTAGCGACGGGGTACTGTAGCTTCGGAAACCACTGTAGCGACCGGAAGTTTAGTACCGTATCGGTAATTCAGAGTTCGTCGAACCAGCTTAAATAGCCAGGCCAAGGACGCGTAGTAACCTTCGGTTAACCGTTTTACGCGAAGCGAGGACGAAAGCGTAAGCGGGTTGCTACGTAGGTGGGGCCCACCCCTCGGTAGAGTGGGCCTATGCCGTGTGTCCTGGGCCTGGGTCGTTACAAATGGTATCGGAGCCAACTCTCGCGGTTTCACGGACATATGGCTCGGGAGCTCGGACAGGCTGCGCATGGCTTCTCTGAGAGCATGGCACTTGGGCCGAGGAGCTGGGAATATGGACGTGGCTAAGAGAGTCGATCCTGGACATTTGTCCCGCATGGGTAAGCTGGTTCGAGAGCTCGACGAGGACGTCGAATCCTTAAGGGTGGGTGTATGTAAGACCCAGCCCATTGGGCCAAGTTGGGCCGGACCGATTTCTGGTACTGTAGCGACGGGGTACTGTAGCTTCGGAAACCACTGTAGCGACCGGAAGTTTAGTACCGTATCGGTAATTCAGAGTTCGTCGAACCAGCTTAAATAGCCAGGCCAAGGACGCGTAGTAACCTTCGGTTAACCGTTTTACGCGAAGCGAGGACGAAAGCGTAAGCGGGTTGCTACGTAGGTGGGGCCCACCCCTCGATAGAGTGGGCCTATGCCGTATGTCCTGGGCCTGGGTCGTTACAAGAAATAGCTGAGCCTTCAGAGGAGCATCAGCAACGACCGCAGATGCCTGAACCCCGCCAGACACCACTCATTGGCCTCGTCCACAATCAGGAGAGTTAAGCTGCTAAGGTCGATGAGTTGCGGAAAGTTCTAGCATTATTCCTTTCCTCCTAGATCACCCAACCAACTAGGAAGAAGAGGGAACCAAACCCTCGGCGCACTTCTTCGAGACCATCTTCCTACAGCATAAGCACCAATGCAGAACTCTCTCCTCTTGCACAACGACGACATCATCCCGTTCTGTTCTTCATCCCCAGTTTCAGTTATTAGAAAACAAACTGGGGGTCCTTCGAGAACAAAGCACAATTTTAAAATTTCCACCGCCAAGCCATCTTCCCCAAGTGAAATTATTGAGAAATAAATTGGATTTACCATGTGTCACTGAAATGTTAATAGATGTATTAATGCAACTCAGGTCCAACTGTCACGTAAAAAAAAATCTGAACACATGTCACGGTAGAGTTTTATATACTTTTCCACGTAAACTTGACCTGTCACGTTACAAGACTTCACATTAGACACGTTAGAAAAAAAAAACACCGGTCTCCTTAACATCGTCCTTAACATGTTCGCGGTAAACGTTAGGAAAAAACGAAAAAATTGCTATCGCGTGAAAAGGCCCTCCTATAGACACATACATCATGTACGGACTATCCATGTTACTTGTTAGGAAAAGATCTACTCAAACAAAGGTCCTTGACACATTACATTACATCAAGGTAAGGTCCTTGACACGTTACATTACATTGAGTAGCAAAAATATTCTAACCCACCCTGACACGTTACATCACCTAGGAAAGTTGGATCATGTATGGAAATTAATTAGATATGATTGCAAGATATTTTTCATTATTTGCCTTTATTTTTATAATAACCCAACAGAATGGATGGTCTATAATTCTTTGGGTAAAGCGCATTTTTCAACTTTCAACTTGTACGGAAGTTTGTTTTTCAAACAAGGTATGAAATAGCATAACGAATCATGATCTTATGACTATTTTATGGCTCTCATAATCTATTCCGTTGCAAACTCTAATATGTGATGACTTATATATAATATGTTGAACACTATGTTTCTTTTCTTAATTTAAAGTATGTGAGACATCAACTCTTTAAATGTCTATTTAGATTCATTATTAATGATATATATTATACATAAATTTATGCGTGATCATTATATACCGGAATTGGAACTTGCCCTTCGCGATAGCACCCGCTATCCACGATCCCTACCTCAACACCAAACCGCTGCGAACCCGTTATACGCTATTTCGTACTTTGACCCTAAAATATGAAATCGGGTATTGGACACCCTCCAACTATCGAAACTATATAAATTTGATCCTTTAGCTAGTTTCAAAGGCGGTTGTCTATTTTTGTAAACTAATAAAAATCCATTTTTAATCTCTAAAAATTTATAACTTATTTATTTTAAATAAAAACGTGAAACTAATACCATTATTTTCATAAAAATGTTATTCATCTGTTGCTGCTCCATTTGAAGTTATTTAAATCTTATTTGTTCATGTTTACAATAAACTAAACCACAAGCAATAACATTTTTTAGAAAAAATAGGATCATTTTCATATATTGCTGATTTAAAATAGATTAGTCATACATTTTTAAAGTCTAAACCAGATTTTTATTATTTTTATAAAATAAAAAACCACCTTTGAAATCAGTCAAGGACCAAATTGTCCGGTTTCAATAGTTGGAGGATGTCTAATTCCCAGTTAACAATGATAAAAATCAAACTCATGTGCAAGTTGAGGGTTGAAAATGCATTTAACCCTAATTCTTTTGGAGTCCCATTGCAACTTTCTCGTCCAAAATGGCACGCTTAAAGTGCTTGACAGGGCATACATTAATTTACATAGTACTATATGCCATTCGGACGAAGGAGGAGGAGAAGAAGAAATCCAGTACTCCCTCCAGGTTGGTAAAAGAATCGTTTTGGACAACGATACGATCTCCGAAGCATAATTTTGACTTTTTATTTTTATAAAAAAATTTATTGAAAAGTGATATATGTATATTTTTTATGAAAGTATTTTTCAAGACAAATCTATTCATGTGGTTTTTACATTTTTAAACTCAATAACTTAAAAGCTATTTATGATTTATATTTTTAATGTTTGATCCAAACCTGATCAAAAACGACTTCTTTTATCAACTAGGAGGGAGTATTACATGAAACAGAATTAACAGATCTACATAGGGGAAGTGGCCTTGGTAGGAGTAAGCACAATTGTTTTAGTTGTTTCTTTCCATTCGTGTGGTCAGCGCATAGAAATCACCAAAGCTTTAGCTGCTGAGGTCTGAGGCGTGTGGGCCTGTCACCTCCCGCGATTTCTCTATTGCTTTCAGTGAGCTGGGAGTACCTCCCCCCCTGAAATCCTGCAGGAGGTAATGGGTTTCAGTGACAAGATGTCAGCTCCGAATGCAGCAGGGTGACCATCTGTTTTGCCGACAGCTATCGCAGAAAAGAGGAGCCGCATCTGCTCTAGATAGGCTATAGGGGCATGCATGCCCCAGCCCCAGCATACAAGAACAAATATAAAAGCCGTCACTGGCAGTACTAGTTAGATAACAGAAAATGTCTTGACCTGATAATTCTATTGCATATATGTCCCTCCTCTGTCCATGTTTTCATGAATTTGTCGGGATTTCGAACACAACATGTATGTTCGTTTAATTTGTTTCATACTGAAGTCTGAATATAGAACACTAACAAACATTTGCTAAGACCTCATTCATGTTAAGTACTTTGTTGTTGCCATTAAATACTAGTGAACAAAGCCGTGTCTGCACCAAGCCAAATCGATGGTACAGTGCAACCAGTAACAATATAATCAATGCTGAGGCGACTGAAACACCTGAATGATTGGACGAAGAGTGCATGCCGATGGAGCAGGAAGCGGTACACCTGGAGGACGAGAGACTCCCACCCAGCTCTATTGGCAGTTCAGGGGACTTCAAGTCTTCAACGTGGGGAACAAGAAGAGAACCTACCACTCACTTCCTAAAAGTTTTCACTTTTCAGCACTGCAGTTCGGTACACCCCTACATGCATGGCCCAATAGGGCAATAGGTGGCACGTGCGAGACTGAAGTGCACTGCCCATTCTTTGCAGTGCTGACAGTCAAACCCTTTAGCAGCTACAGTATGGCCTTGTTTACACTTGAGCTGTGAAACCTAGAGCTCTACAGTGCTCATGGATGCACCATTCATGCATGCATGTGGAAGAGAAACTAGAGATTTGACAGAGATTAGTTTAATAGTGGGGAGGAGACTTGGGATGTTCACTGGCCACTGCTCCCAAAGAGATCTGAATTAGGACCCAAGGGAACTCCAACCAAGGAATAAACAAGCCGGGGGTACTACATGCTTTTTGATGCAAACATTCGAAGGAACTGAAGAAAAGAGACGCTGAAAGAATAGTACTATACTCTATACATGCTTTGGAGAAGTGAAACTCTCCTGTTGTTTATACCCTGCCATTATGCCTCCACACGCTTGGACAAGAAAGAAGTCAAGTCAACACGGAGTTGCACGTCAATTCTTGCTTGCTCATCTGTTAATGTTCATTAAATTTGGAGGTTTGTTTAATCCCAGCTTGTACAGTTGTACTTAAGCACGAGGCTTCAAGTTTTACACTTCCCCTGCTGGCCTGCAGCAGTACATGTAACTGCGTAGCCTGCTCCAGTGCTCCTTACTGGCGCATAGATGTGCTGTCAGCAGCTTGGAAATTGGAAGGTGGGATCATCAACGAGTCTGATGTGTAGACATCCCAGAAGCTGAAACGACGACACCAGATTTGGTTCAAAGTTTCTGTGCGCGCGGTTGCTGACACGCAAGAGTAATCCTGCCATTAATCCTGTTGCTTCCCATGCTAGCCCAAACGGAACGGGAACTCGGGAAGCATGCGGCACGCACGTGCTGTGCTGCCCGTTTCCATCCATCTCTCCGAGTTCCTACCCAATAGGAAGGGGATGTTCTTTCGGTGGCAGATGAACTTGATGCCTGATGGGGACTCCGGAGCTGAAACCTAAGCGCAGGACTGCGCCAGGCCACCGGCATGGCGTCGGCTTTCAGTCTGTGCATGCTTCGTGTCAGGGCATGACGCCTCTCCGTCCAAGAACGCAATGTGTAACTTCCTGATAGTCGCCATCAGCTTATTAGTGCCCGGGCAAATAAGCAGAATTCTGACGCACAATGGTGAATAGCAATAATAAACAATGTAAAAGATATCGAGGTGGATGTTCTTGGAATCAAAGCATAAGTGCAAGTACCAACCTCGTGCAGACTTGGTGTAAAGTGCGTGCAACTTCCCCTCCCTGGAAACTGATAAAGAAAGTACTACTAACATACGTTTTTCCCTGACAAATGGCACACACTAATTCTTTTAAAAAGACTTACTTTGGTATGTCATTTTGCATTCAATGAATGTGTCCCAATAGCTTCATTCAAAATCTGCTGATACAGTATATCAGTGACTTCCGATGAAAACCTGTCAGGATTCAGGCTGCAGAGTGAACAAAAATTTTTAAGGACTCGTCAGGCCCACTGAACCCTACAAGGTTTTTTGTTTTCTACGAGCAGTTCACAACCAGCTGAGAAAGGAACAGAAGCATTCACCGTGACAAACAAATCGCAATGTTTTAACAGGCATCGGTAATCGTGAGAGTACAAATATCGTATTTGACCTAACACATCTCGATAAGTCCTAAATTTTGTAGAAGCGGCCTCTTCAGGTCAACGTCTTGAGGCGCCAATAAGTGACAGCCAGTGCACAATGACAACTTAAGTTGAAGAATAAATTAGGTGCGCTCTCTTTGCTATCTAGGACTCATTGCAGCCTCCTGATCAGCCTGCAGTGGATAAATAGAAGATTTGAGAAACCATGAAATGGTCCATTGTGCAGTATACACCTTTTGCATGGAGAATATAATAATATTACCGTTTTGGCCAGTAAACTGGCTTTCTCATCGTCAAATCCAAGCGATTCCAGGATTTTATGACCAGCTGACACTTTATCTGACCATATCCCCAGTAGCAAATGATTGGCAGTTACTTCTCCATCCTCACCTAAACACACAGTTCAGTTCCAAAAAAAAAAACAAAGCACCAAATTAGGTTATAAGTTAAACCACATCTGGAACAAAAAATAAATAGAGTAGAAATCAAAACCAACTATGCTCCAGACATGCAGGTCAGGCACCCAACATATAGGGGGATCAACAACATAAAGGTAACTGAAGTAAGCTAAAAAAAGAGCCAAAAGTAGAACATGAGGAACCATAAAACTTTGTGTGCCCTCGAATTGCACTAACCTTCAGGAGAATCTCCAGTCAAAATTTATCAACCACTATTTGTTAAAAAAAAATATCAACCACCGGAACTCTCGGTCTAATCAAGTGGGGGCCATGGGTCTTTAGTCCCGAAAATTCACCAGGCTTCTAATCTTATAGACTAGTCTCTACGCCCAAAATTAACACCACACCTACTCAAACAATGGCAAGCACATTCTAGAGCCTAGGCCACACTATAGCTACAGTATGACCTTGAGATAGTCAATTCGTGCACGGCTTCTTAATAATAATTTAAAACTAGTACTGTAGTTGATGCCTACCCAACCATTCAATACCAAGAGTGCATGACCTAAGTTCAAGGTCCTGTTCACAGAGATAGAACAAAAATGGCATCAGGACAAACAACCTCCAAGCCTTCAAATCTCATGTCAGACTGGATCAAGTATCATCTTCAATTCATGGTCTATTGCACCTGCAAGCTTGATTCATAAATCATGACCCATCAGAACAGTATTAGGCAGAGAGACAAGACTTCAGTTTTGCATGCCTGCATCAACCCAAGAACGCTTCTATGGGCTGATTCCCCTCATTCAGATGCAATAAATGGAATAAATATGGTCCCACACAAAATGAGATAAATCCCAACCAAATCCCCTCATCAAAATACAATACATGGAACAAACAATGGTCCTGTTGTAAGTTAAGTGGACACTCATCTTGGAATATATATCATCAAATGGTGATATGCTGAACTGAAAAGGCAACAAAAGCTGAGCTCAATATGGGTTGCATACAAAATATAGAGCACCATCAGTTTTAATCCTCTGGCCACAACTATATCTGCTGAACAAGACTTGATATAGCTTTATTGAACTATTGAAAGAATGGTGTGGGTAAATCTTCCATTCAGGTTAAATCACAAATGATTTAGTACCACCACAGCAAACATAGTAAGGTTTGATGTTTGGGGAGATATTTCTTTACTTTGCAAAAAGAAAATGTCTGTTACATCTTTATTGGTGTTGTTTCTGTTTTATGCCAATATTTGCACTAAAATCCTTTGAGTGAGATGGGTCCATGATATCAGAAATTGGTTTCAACAAGATGAAGTCATAGTTAAATCCATCTCAGAGGCATCATTATACTTCCAGATGCAGTATAAATCAAGTTTTTGAAACATGTTCTCAGAAGAATTGAATGCAATTTGTTCAAGTTAGAACCCAGCTCAACTGCCTCTAGTGTGGAAACTATAGCTCCAGAGAAATTGTAAGCAAATAGAAAGAAATAAAGTAACACCCTGTCGCCAGAACAAGCCTAACCAGTAAATGATATAGCAAACAATGTGATTACTGGTTAGTGGGTATACAGGCAATTAGAATTTCAATCTCCAGTGATGCTAATACAGAATTACATTTTGCGAAGCAATGCATATTAAACTATGTTATATGAAAGAAAGAATTCCAGAAGTCACATTGACAAGGGACCATTGGTGCTGGGAAAAAAGCATTCATAAACCATGAGCGGAGGATCCTTTTTCGTTGTCGCCTCTAACAGCGGAAGATAGGAGGCACTAGATACCTCCTGCAAAGAAGAGGGCCAAAGACCATGTGTCATATCCGGCGGGACCATGTGAAGGAGCAGCGCCAAACTACATCCCATAGGATTGGCACGTACTGGTCATGTGAATAGTATCATGCCCGGGCCCAGTGTGGGTTAGTTCTGTCAGAGATTAGATTAGATTGGTTAGAGTTGTTATCTATTTGCTTAATTCGAGAGATAAGTTTCTTAAAAGTAAAGTAGTCTCATCAAGATATAGATCAAGAGTCCCTACCCTTTTCTAGTTTTCTATCCCTGCCCTTGTCATGTGGGCACTGGGCATCAGCATGGTCATGCTGCTTGGGTTCTGGGTCATCTCAAGTATGTCCACGATAGCATGCTTTTGGGGAACTAAGGAATTTGGAGGCAGAATAGACTACACAATGTGATGAAAGGACTTTCGGGTTAAGAAAACAATGCATTCTTGCTTAATTTCTAGGGGGGCACCAACACACATATGTGAACATACTTGAATACTATAAGCAATTAAGCAAATCGAATTGTGTAATCAGGAGGTGACACTACATAGAACTCATATGTTGAGTGATGAACAGCAATGGAAGTTCATATGTTGAACAGAAATTACCTGATTTCAGTTTTTCATTGACAGCCCAATCAAGGGCTCGTTGTGCAGCTTCTGTCAATGGTGGATGCATGGGACTAAAGTAAAACATTTCTGATTTCCCAAGCACATTCGCTGCCTCCTCACGCACTTTGAGAAGTGTGATTCCATTAGCACGCAAAAGTTTTGCTGCACCACTAGTTCCTGAAATAATGGACTGGTGGCTCAAGCAATGCAACATGTCACGAATGGGGCAGATAAATAAAAGGAAATGTTAGATCAAACTTGGCACTATCAAGGTAATGGCATAGTCCCCACAGTTTGCATCGAGTTACTAGAATGATGCTTACTTGCCCAGTAAAACATGTGGACTAATTATAGCTTAGGTGCCAGTTCTAAGGATAAGAAAGGATACATTGCGAACAATATGACAAGTCAGCTAGAACTGCTGAAATAAGATCTAAAAGGCTCCCTGTAAGTATGTGATCGTTGTTTTTAGCATACACTAGATTGCCACAAAACAGAACATGTCTGAACTCCTAACTACATCAGCAAGATAGGTTGAAAGGCCAAATGCCTACTACATCTTGAACCAAACATGGATAATGGATTTCGCACTATGAGGCTAGAATATCTCAATATCATGAATTTTTTTGCTTCATGTGGTTCTACATCATTAGAAGCTTCTATAGTTGTTACTGATCTATTTATATATAGATGCTGTAAGACTAGAGAACTAGATCAGCCAGCCAACAGATGATCCAGTCTACGGGGTAGTTCATCACACAATAACACCTTGCTGTTTCTACCCTCTGATTCCAAATGTAGGTCATTTAAGATCTGTGCACAAGGATTAATGAAGGATGTCAAATGGCCTTAGTGCCCTTCATTTATTATGTATTGGAAAAGATGGCTCATTCATCTGTGAGTGATAGCATTTATTAAGTAGGGGCAAGTTAGGAAGAAAAGGGTAGAAGATCCATAGAAGTTCTGAAATTACCAACATTTGGATAAAAGTTGAGAAGGCTAAGATGACCTACATTTGGAACTGGAGGGAGAGGTAGTAGTTTTTGTATTATGCACTAAATTCGAGTCACTGATCACTGTACCATATTTTTATGAAGCATGTAGATGTACTGCACAGTTTTATCTATATATCATTTCGTAAAAACAATTTTAGCCATGTACACCATATACAAAACGCATGTTCAAGAACAAACCAGTTCCAACAATCATATGCAGTTAGTGATGCATTCGGGTTCATTAAAACTGTCACTACAGCTACATTCTGAATCTTCACACCCTTACAATTTGTAGCCCATCATCTTTACTTGTTTGAGTTCCACAAACCTTACGATTTGTAGCTCATAGATCATCTTTACTTGTTTGAGTTCCAGAAATGCACAATTCACAGCTAGTCCAACGCACTTAAGTTATGACATGGCTCCATAATAATTAGCAAAAAAGCAAACTTCGGTGATTTAGTATCTAAGATCCCTTGCCTCACCTTCAACAAGAATGCCCATGAGGAGCCCCTCGGTGCCTGTGGTAGGGTACCTCATCTTCCGGGCCTCCAGCTCCGCCATCGCAAAAGACCGCACTGCCCTTGATGACCATCTGGGGTAAATCATCATGTCAGACGCAAACAGACACTAACGCTCCCTCAAGAACCTACAGAATAGTCACCTAACCTGATCTTCTTCTCCCCAGAAGCTACCTCCGGATGCCTAAAGACACAATAATTCCGGGATGGATATCATCAAATTATCCAGTAAAATAATAGGAAAAATTCGAAGCAAAGTAGTAGCATATCAATGTGCTAACTTCCAAGAGATGTAAGACTAAGGAAATAAAGTAACAGCTCAAGATCAGGACTAATTAACGTCGGTGAGAGGTTGGAGTATCATCATTTCTGCTTACGCGGTGGGGAGCTGGGCGACGGCGGCGCCGACGCGGCGGCCCCGGAGGCGGGAGGCGAGCCGTGGGCCACCTGTGACAGCGGCCCGAAGGGAGACGGGTAGGACAGGGTTTGTCCCGAGGGAGACGGAGGAGGAGGGGGCGGGGTGGTGAGTGGAGGAGGAGGAGAGGAACGAGAGGAATGTGGCGGCGACCTGGGCTGCGGTCGCCATGGCCGGGGGATGTTTTCGTGGGGTTTCTGGCTTGGATAGAGGAAAGAGATAAACCGGACTGACTGTGAGTGGTGAGAATGGGACAGGAGATGGACAGTGTTTTCTAAGTTTGCCGTGCCTAATCTATTGGTTCCGGAAAAAAAAAACTTTAGTGCAGATACGAGACCGCCATTACACATAGATTGTTATATAGTATTAATCATGTAGAATTATTTTTATGAATGTGAAAAAAAGGGAGAGGAATGTGAGAAATAAGTTGTTTTGCGAAACAAAATTTAGAATTAGAGACCACCGTTGCACTATTGTATTTGTTACTGTTGACATACAACTCAATATTTTTTGTTCTATATATGCACGAACTAAGAAATTGTGAGTGCGAGATAGCTTAAAAGACTATCATCGTACATGTTCTCTATTAGTCGTCATAAGATTATGTGGCATTATATGAGAATGTCTACCAGACGGGATCAATATACTTGCCCTAAAAAGAGTCTAAGATGTCGTTAACACCATTGGTGGAGCTTCATATGGTTACTACTATAACCTTGCGATTGATATGGTATTTCTGTTGCCTGGATTATATGGCATGATTTATGCTTACCATTTCAGTCTTCATGGTGGTGATTTTCTGCCCTGCTGCTTTTGAAGCCTAGTGTTTTTTAGATCATAATGTTCTCATTTAAACCCTTTTATGTAGCTTCAACTAGGATAGCAATCCTACCTATGGATAATTATAGGACGTGGATGTGGATAAAAAATTCGGCCCATGGGTGCGGATATAAGATTTTGCTCGCAGGTATGGGTGTGGCCACCCACCGCTAGGGCCGACGTCCCTGACGATAGCCTGGAGTCCATGGTAACCACGGTACCGATCCGGGGAGAGAGAGCCACGCTGCATGTGAAGGCCGCGCTCTCCATCGACCCGTCCGCCACCATTGCTGTGCGCGCCTCCTCCAGGAGCACCACCGCCATGCGCGCCTCCTCCAGGAGCGTCGCCGTCGTGCGCGCCTCCTTCAGGAGCGCCGCCACCGTACGCGCCTCCTCCAGGAGCGCCAGCGGCACATCCACGCCTGTCTGGGCTGCCGCCGCGCTCGTGGGCGTGCGCGGCTACCCACTGCGCCGTCTGCACTCGTCCTATCTCCCTCCCCAGTAGCTCGAGGTCCGTGTCGACGCTATCGTTAGTAGAAACAGAGCTGTTGATGCTATCGCGCAGGGCCTCGACCTCTGCTGCCGCCGCACGCGCTGCATCCGCCGCCGCCACTGCTTCCACCTTCGCTCCGGCTGCTGCCAGCTCCGTCGCTGCCAGCCTCGACGCCCTTGCCGTCGCCGCAACGGTCTCTACCGCCGCTCGCTCGCGTTCCTCTACCGCGGCAAGTTCGGCCTCCTATCGACGCCGCGTGCTCAAGGCGACCGAGCGCTGAGACTGCCCTGCGGACATGACGTGCTACCGGGGGGCTGCTCTATGGGGAGAGGGCTGCTTCAAATGAGTTGCTGCTCGTCTGTGTAGAGGGATTGGAGTGAGCAGGAGCGGCCAGAGCTACTGCTGCTCCTAGCTAGGGCTGTTGTGAGGCTAGGAAAAAAATGAGCAGGAGATGCTCAGGCTACAGGATAATATGGCTTTGATACCAGTTGTTAGTCGCTGAATTCTTACTCTTGGTAGTAGCAGAATTCTTCGAGAGAGGATAACACTAGGAGTTGGGGTAATTTTCTGGTTTATTTTCAAATGTCATACCAACCTGAGGGGTTAGGGATACATGTTTATAGGCTGCTGGCCAGCCAAGCATATGCCAAGAGTCTAGTCTAAGATGCTAAGATGCTAGTCTAAGATGCTAATATGCTGTCTTCTAAGATGATATCCTCTAAGATGCTGTCCTAGATGCTAAGATGCTGTCCTTGTGGCAGCAACAGCCATCAGCCCCACAAAGACCAGACCAGCCAGACTTATCCATCAGAAAGATGGGGGCTAAGATTCTGCATTGATTACAGATAACTCAATGCTGTTACACTCAATTCCAAATTCCCAGTACCCATTTTTGATCAGTTGATAGATGAGTTGGCTCATGTAAAGTGGTTCTCTACATTGGACTTGAGGGCTGGATTTCACCAGATTTTAATGCAGCTCGGGGAGGAACCTAAAATAGCTTTCCAGACTCATTTGGGCCATTATGAGTTTATAGTCATGGCCTTTGGCCTCACAGGTGCACCAACAACATTTCAAGGGGCTATGAACTATACATTAGCACCTAGGCTGAGAAAGTTTGTTTTAGTATTCATTGATGATATTTTGGTTTATAGCAGAACATATTGATCATCTACAGCAAGTCTTTTAGTGGTTAAGTCAAGATGGTTGGAAACTGAAATTCAGTAAGTGCAAGTTTGCTCTGCAATCTATTGCATATTTGGGCCATGTCATTAGTGAAGCTGGTGTCTCTACTGATCCTGCTAAGATCTAAGCAATCCAGGAATGGCCACAACCAAAAATAGTTAAAGAAGTTAGGGGCTTCCTAGGTCTGGCTGGTTATTACAGGAAGTATGTCAAGAATTTTGGGATCATTGCTAAGCCTCTCACTCAGCTCTTATGTAAGGATCAACAGTTTGTTTGGACTGAAGCCTAGACTACAACATTCATGCAATTGAAACAGGCTCTGTCTTCTGCACCTTGTTTAGCATTGCCTGATTTCTCCTTACCATTCCACATTGAAACTGATGCTTGTGGAGTTAGCATTGGTGCTGTCTTACTTCAGAATGGCCACCCCTTAGCATATATCAGCAAGGCTTTGGGTCCTAAAAATCAAGGGTTATCAACCTATGAGAAAGAGTATCTTGCAATTTTGGTAGCAGTGGATCAGTGGCGCCCATATTTTTTGCAAGGGGAACTTTTTATTCACACTGATCAGCAGAGTTTGGTCCACTTGAATGAATAGAGGTTGCACACTCCTTGGCAACAGAAGGTCTTCACTAAGCTCCTTGTCCTTAATTACAAGATCATTTATAAGAAGGGTGTTGACAATAATGTTGCAGATGGTCTTTCACGACGCCCATCAACTGATCAGTTGTTAGCTCTGTCAATAGTTACTCCTCAATGGTTGGATGATGTTGTAGCTGGTTACCAGTCTGACCCTGAGGCATTGGACTTGCTCAGTCGGTTAACTGTTAGTGGGGCTTCTAATTCTCATTTCAGTCTCCATAATGGCCTCATTCGTTATGATGGTAAGCTATGGCTGGGTTCTAACACTGCTATTCATTCTAGAGTATTTGATGCACTACATTCTAGTGCTGTTGGCGGACATTCTGGTTCCCCAGCGACTTACCACAGGATCAGGCAACTCTTTTACTGGCCAGACATGAAGTCTGATATCCTACAGTGGGTTCAGAACTGTCCTACTTGTCAACAAGCAAAGCCTGATAGAGCTCGATATCCTGGGTTGTTACAACCACTTCTAGTTCCATCTTCAGCTTGGTCTATGGTGTCCATAGATTTTGTTGAGGGTCTGCCACAGTCTGGATCAGCTAATGCCATTTTGGTGGTCATTGATAAATTTTCCAAATTTGGTCATTTCATTGCTCTACGCCATCCTTTTATAGCTCATTCAGTTGCTAAGCTTTTCCTAGACAATGTTTACAGACTACATGGCTTACCTCAAGTGATTATCTCTGATCGAGACAAGATATTCACAAGCCACTTTTGGCAGCAGTTGTTCAAGCTTGCTGGAGTTGACCTTCGAATGAGTTCGGCCTATCATCCTCAAATGGATGGCTAGACAGAGCGGCTTAACCAATGCTTGGAGACTTATTTGCGTTGTTTTGTCCATGCTTGCCCTTCAAAATGGTTGCACTAGTTACCATTGGCAGAGTATTGGTATAATTCAAGTTTCCACTCAGCTCTCGGGCTTACACCATTTGAGGTACTGTATGGCTATTGTAACACCCTCGGTGTTATGTACCTGTTTAATAATAGTTTAAGGCTTAATAAAACCTAATAAATAAGTTTTCTATGCTTGGTGATAAATTCTTACATGAAATGATACGATACATGTTTGTTTAAATCACCTTTGTCAATATAGTCAACATGTGTGATGTCAACCAACCTTGATTTTGTGCTTAAACATCTCTAAATGAGTTTGCAAACAAAAGTTATTTAGGGTTCGTGTTGGGAAAATGTGGAGAAAATGATTAAAAATGCCAAAAACCTTACCTTGTTTTAATTGCTCAATAGCTTTTTGAAGAATAAATAAATAAATATTTTATATAGAAACTGTAAAATATGTTGGTATGAAAAACTTAGTTTAAGTTTTGTACTTTGTGGTAGAGTGCTTGTTCATGCCTAGTTTAATTGTTTGATTGGTTAATTAGTGCTTTAAAGTTTGAATAAAATATCATTTCATGGGAGACAAGTTTCCAAGTGCTTAGTGTTTTCACTGACACTGCTGACTTTGGCCCTAATTACCTGCTAATCCGCTGCTCTAATGACCTTGGTCCCTTAATAAGAATAGGCATTTATCATGAGGTGATGATCTTTTGTTATAGTAGCCGGCTCCAAATCTGGATGGAATATGCCGAACAGTGCGGTCAAGGGAAGCACATCTCACTAGCCACGCCCTTACCCTCCTCTGTCGTGGCCCATGCCCTGCTCTGTGCACGCCAATGCACCTAGGCCGCCATGCCATTCCCACGCCGCCTCTACCCACCCCTGCTCACGCCCACCACCCATGCCGCGCTGCTCTCTCGCCCCGACCTTATCCCACCACGCTCACCCTCCTTTTATTGCTCCCTCCCCTTCGCTTTGCTGCTCATATCGCCCGCCAAGGCCGAGCTCTAGAGCTTGTGGACATGCCATTTGTTTTTGCTGCTACGTTCGGTCGTAGGTCGAGTTGATCTCACCCCCACCTCCGCCTCGCTCCTCGCCGTGCCCCACGTGTGCTCGCCGTAGCTCGCGTTGTCGGGAGCCACCGTGGCCCCTGCTTGGACCGCCACCGCACGAGCATGTGGCCTAGCCACTGTGCCCTGCCCCAGCGCGAGCGGAGCCTATCCATGAGTGCGCTGTGGCCGCCCGGTTCCGCGTAGCTCGCCCTCGTCGCCCATCGCGCCCTACAGCGCGATCGCTGCCGGTCTACGCGCTGTCGAGCCGCACGCACATGTGGCCAGCCCTCCACACTCCTTCGGTCGAGCTGCCACTGCCCATGCATGCGACCAAGGCTGTTGCTACCCCCACGCACCGCCCTCGCTCTCCCCGGTGGCCTCTGTCGGCCAAATCGGCCCTGGCGCGGCCCTCCTCTGCTCGGTGAAGACAAGGAAGAAGAAGAGAAGGACCTCGTGCTTAAATAGAAGCTTTTCCAGGGTTGCCAATGTAAATCTCGTGACTCACATGAATAGTACTGCTAGATTGCGGGTCGATTCATGAAAAGCTCAGGGCCTCTATGCAAAGTGTTTGTCTTTTATGGTTTTTCCTTTTCTTTTATGTTTTATTTGGCTGAAACTTTGAAAATTAATAGTAAACCATAGAAAAATCATAAAATACCAAATCAGTTTTGTTACACTCCACACAACTAGATCTATGCAGTAGATATATAATATGACATGTTTTAGTATAAAAGTTTTGCTATAGATATTTGCCTATGCTTTTTAATGTTAAATTCATATATACTATTATATGAATCCAATTGCTGTGAAATTATTATGGTAGGTTACTTGTTGCATGCTTGTGCTACGGTAAAAATTTCATGTCCAATGGATATTTATTTACCGAGTTATTGATTTATCATGTGTCACATGCCTTTATTGCTTTTAAATCTTAATTAACTGCTAGTAAATAATTTGCTTATTCTGAAATTATGAAATTTATGCAGTAGTTATGTTTAGTTAAGATGTATCACCCATAATTTTTTCATGTCCAAAAAAGATGTTTGGTGCGCCACCTTTTTATTCCTTGGTTGTAATTATTAAAGCTTTTATATATGTTAGGTGTTTAGATTAGGGTTAATATATTGTCTATACTACTTGTTTTACATGATGACTAGGCAAAGTGTGTTTAGTAAATAGAAGTGTGCCTGGCATGTTATGATAAGCTTTCACTTGTATGTTTAAAATGCAAATGGTTGTTTTGCTCACTTGTGTTAGGTTGATAATAGGAACTCGCAAGTAAGTCACTAGGAGAGGATGAGAGTCGAACCTCCAATGTTTAGTTACCCTTCACCATGACGATGTGTTGCTTGTCCATTTTGTGTTTGTAATCTCTATGCTATGCTTGTTTGACTTAAGCATTCATTGCATTCATGCATATCATTCAGGTACGATGATGGTTGATGGATCGATCAATGGACTATGAAGTCAAACCAGAAGATGATGTAATGGTGGTCAAATCGAAAGATGGAGGACGTTGACATATCCTGAAGATGGAAGAATACTAACATAGTATAATGATGGTTTACCTAGGCAAGCCCCGATGCATAACCCTTATTTTATAAGTACTTACTATTATGTGGTTTGTGCATTAAGTTATAGGAGTTGCTTGGAAATCCATCTGCATGAATATTCTATCCTAAGAGTCCTACTAGTACGACAGGAGTCATGTAGTATGCCATGCTATAGGACCCACGGTAGAAGTCGGGTGATGGACGGTCACTCATGAGGGATAGGTTATGGCTCTTTGGTTACTACTATCACATGGGTTGGATATGGATAATAATTGGAGGTCGGGCGGGACCACGAACTTGGTTTGGATGTGGTTGGTTATAGCAACAGAGCGAGGCTCTGGTTGTATTAGTCCTGCCTATGTCGATTAAGGACCATTTGTTGGTGGCCATTTGACAAGTTTGAAGGTACCGAACACTTAACAGGCGCCTAAGTTACAGTTGACCGTGAAGATATGTACTTTCCTATGACTTAGGGTCCCTAAAAAGTTTATTGGAGTGTGAAAGCTCTAGTTTGGTTTTGGTGAATTGATGAAATCCAATGTGCTAACCTAGTTTATCAAAGTGATTATGAGATAGGTAGCACATTCCAAGTGGTGAAGCAAATGAAGATCATGACTTGATGATGGTGATGCCATGGTGATGATCAAGTACTTGGACTTGGAAAAGAAGAAAGAGAAAAACAAAAAGCTCAAGGCAAAGGTGAAATTGATAGGAGCTTTTTGGTTTAATGATCGAGACACTTAGCGAGTGTGATCATATTTAGGATCGATAGCCGTACTATTAAGAGGGGTGTAACTCGTATCAAATTGCGGTTATCAAAGTGCCACTAGATGCTCTAACTCATTGCATATGCATTTAGGATCTAGTGGAAAGCTAACACACTTGAAAATGTTTATGAAAATATGCTAACACACATGCACAAGGTGATACACTTGGTGGTTGGCACATTTAATCAAAGGTGGTGAAGTTTGGGGTCAAAAGGGAAAGTTTCGTATTGACCGGACTCTTCCTCGGGCAGTGACCGGACTCTGACCCCGCGTCCGGTCAGTGGCGCGCAGTGAAGGCCACCCTTGGTCCCTTGACCAGACGCTGAAGAGAAAGAGAGACCGGACACGTAGGGGGTGCGTCCGGTTACCTAGTGATGTACGCTGACATAAGCAATAGAGAGAGGCTGAGTTGACCGGACGTTGGCCTAGGTTCGATAATGAGCCATCGGACGCGTCCGGTGACGAAAAACCATCTCAGGAACCTTACTGGAAATGATCGAACTCTAGTGATGGAGCGTCCGGTCGCAACTTAACACGTGGTGCAAAGCAGACTAGCTGTTGAGATTGGGCATTCAACATTTGAAGCTAATGACACGTGGCGAGCATTGGCCGATCGGACACAGGGGTCCAGCGTCCGGTCAACCTGACTGGCATGTCCGGTTAGCCCGTGTTTCGCTGGACAGAGGAGCCAATGGCTCTATTTCGTTGGGGCTCTATTTAAAGGAATGTGGCCAACTCTAGCTCACTCTCTTGGCCATTTGCATTGACATAGCAACCTTGTGAGCTTAGCCAAATCCCTCCCACTCATCTCCATCATTAATTCATCATCTTTGTAAGATTGGGAGAGAATCCAAGTGCATTGCTTGAGTATTTACATCTAGAGGCACTTGGTGTTCGTGTTTCACTATAGGATTCACTTGTTACTCTTGGTGGTTGCCGCCGCCTAGATGGCTTGGAGCAGTGAGGATCGTCGAGCGGAGGTTGGTGATTGTCTCTGGCTCCAATTGTGGTGCTTGTGAGGGGTTCTTGACCTTTCCCCAGTGGAGAGCCAAAAGGTACTCTAATAAATTGCTCGTAGCTTGTGTGATCCTCATCTTATGTTGGTTGTGCGGCACCCTATTGAGGGTTTGGCGGGTGATGCCAATCAGCTCGTGAACCTCCAAGTGAGTGAATCGCCACAACGAGGACTAGCTTGCCGATAAGCAAGTGAACCTCGATAAAAAATCATTGTGTCATCATTTGACTCCGAGGTGATTGGTATTCATCCTTGTGATTGATTGGTTCATTCCTCGACTCGGCGGTATATCCATCTTGATCTATCTCTTTATATTACCACAAACTAGTTGTCAAGCTCTTTAGTGTATCTAGTCGTGAGAGCTTATTAGTTTGGTTAGTGTGGCTCTTTAGTTAGCCTTTGAGGGCACACTAACTTAGTGTAGTTACATAGCTATTGTGTGGATAAAGACTATAGAAACTAGAGTTGTGGTAGGTGGCTTGCAATTTTAGTAGGCTAGCGCAACACTTGCTTCGCCTCATAATTGTCTAACCGGTTTGCTAAGTGTTTTTGTAGAAATTTTTAATAGGCTATTTACCCCCTTCTAGCCATTAGGACCTTCCAAGTGGTATCAGAGCCGAGGTCACCGTGATTTGAGGCTTAACAACCTTCGGTGTAAAAATGGCTCAAATCAACATCACCAAGAAGCCACCCCAATTTGATGGCATAAATTATCCATATTGGAAATCAAAGATGACCACACATATCAAGTCAATCAATAGAAGAGTGTGCAAGGTGGTAGAAACCAAAATTGAGTTTGATGATCTGGAAAATCCCACCTCGGTCGAAGAAGTGCTTCTCTAAAACAATGACATTGCTTTAAGTGCCATTCATGATGTAATTGGTGAGAGAACATTTGAGCAAATTAAGAACATTGAGATGGCTCATGAGGCTTGAAAGAAGTTGGAAGAATCATTCGAGGGCACCAAGGCAATAAAGGGTGCAAAGGCATATATTCTCAAGGAGAAAATTGCTAGCTTCAAGATGAAGGAAGATGAGAGTGTGCCAGACATGTTCCATCGAATGGAAGTGTTTGTCAATGATCTCAAGGCACTTAGTGAGAGGGTGGAGGACAAGGACTTCTCTCATAAGTTCTTAAGATGCTTACCCGCAAGATTTGGCATATTGGTCACCTTGCTAGTGAGGACCGGTTTAGACACAATGACACCAAACCAAATCTTGGGAGATATCATGACCAATAATGCTTATAGAGATGATGATGTGAAGGAAGAAAAGGAAGAGAAAGATGAGAAGAAGGATAAGAAGAAGAGTGTGGCATTCAAGGCCACATCATCCAAGGGCAAGGCAAAGCAAGAATCATCAAGTGAAGATGAAAACTTAAGCTTTGATGAGTTTGATGATGAGAAGATGGCTCTCTTTGTGAAGAGATTTGGCAAATTTATGGTGAAGAAGGGCTATCGTGCTAGAAGGAAGAAGTCATCATCAAAGAACAAGGATGAAACAATGAGGTGCTTCAAGTGTGGTAGCAAGGATCATTGTGTTTCTCAATATCCATACAATAGTGACAATGATGATGACAAGAAGAACAAGAAGGACAAGAAGGAAAAGAAAGAGAAGAAGGACAAGATGACCTTCAAGAAGAAAAAAGGGTGGTTCATACGTGGTCACTTGGGATAGTGATGCTTCCTCAAGTAATGATGATAGTGATGATGACAAGACCACCAAGAAGAAGGCACTTGCAAGCATTGCTATCAATGAGAAGCCTTCTCTCTTCGACACTCCATGCTTCATGGCTAAGGCCACTAAGGTACAAATTTATGATGATGTAAGTGATGAGGAACATGATAATAAAAATGAAAGTGAAAGTGATAGTGATGATGATGAACCAACTAAGGATGAACTATTAGACATGCTAGAAGATGCTAAAAACACTTTGACATTAAGAGAAGGGAATGCAAGAGCTTGAATAAGGAAGTAAAAGCCCTTAAGCAAGCCCTTGATGAGCTCAAAGCAACTCATGAGAGGATAGAGGAAGCCCATGAGAAGCTTGGCAAGGCTCATAAGAAGCTTGAAAAAGCTCATTCCTCTTTGCTTGTTGAGCAAAATAAAAAGAAGCATGTTGAGACTTGTGATGTAGGCTTAACTTGTGATATAACTAATGAATCATTATCTATGCCTATCATTATTGTTCCCACTAACCCTTCTTGTAGTACTTCTACTTCCATCTCATCTAGTAGTGTTGGTTTCACTTGTGATGCCTCACTAATGGTTGAGAATGAGACCCTCAAGAAGGAGGTTAATAAGCTCACTCACACCTTGGCTAAGGCCTATGGCGGTGAGGACCGCTTGCTTATGTGCTTGAGTAGCCAATGAGCTTTTCTCTACAAAGAGGGATTGGGCTATACCCCCAAAAAGGCAAGGCGGTCTTTGCTCCTCACAAAACTAGTTTTGTGAAGAACAATGGTCGGTTTTGCACTAGTTGCAAGCAAGTTGGTCATAAAGAGCATGAGTGCAAAAATAAGAGCAAGAATGCTAATGTATCCTCCATTAAGCTTGATTCTTTCTATATGCTTATCAAGGGTGCAAATGGTGTAAAGGCTAAGTTCATTGGTAAACCATAGATGGGCTCAAAGAAGAAAGCCATTTGGGTACCAAAGAGTTTAGTGACTAACCTTCAAAGACCCAAGCAAGTTTGGGTACCTAAAAAGAATTAATCTTCTTTTGTAGGTCAATTACAAAGCTAGAGGAAGACATTGGATTCTTGATAGTGGGTGCACTCAACACATGACCGGTGATGCAAGAATGTTCAACTCAATCAACACTAATGACAATGATGGTTATGATAGTATCACATTTGGTGACAATGGCAAAGGCAAAGTCAAAGGGCTTGGTAAGATTGCAATATCCAATGACATGAACATATCTAATGTGTTACTAGTAGAGAGCTTAAACTTCAACTTGCTATCCATGGCTCAATTGTGTGATCTTGGATTTAAATGTGTATTTGGGGTAGATGATGTAGAGATAATAAGTGTAGATGGCTCCAACTTGATCTTCAAAGGCTTTAGATATGAGAATCTATACTTGGTTGATTTCAACGCTAGTGAAGCTAAATTATCTACATGTTTGTTCACTAAGTCTAGCATGGGTTGGTTATAGCATAGAAGACTTGGTCATGTTGGAATGAAACAATTGAATATAATGGTTAAGTATGACTTGGTTAGAGGCTTGAAAGATGTTGTGTTTGAGAAGGATAAGCTTTGTAGCTCTTATCAAGCCGGCAAACAAGTTGAAAACACCCATCCTAAGAAAAGTATGATGAGCACTAGTAAATCATTTGAGTTATTACACATAGATTTATTTGGGCCAACACAATACACTAGCATTGGTGGTAATAAATATGACTTTGTGATAGTGGATAATTATACAAGATACACATGTGTATTCTTTCTACTAGACAAAAGTAATGTGTTTACAACATTCAAATCATTTGTCAAGGGCATTCACAATAAGTTTAAAACAACCATCAAAAGAGTTAGAAGTGATAATGGTAGTAAGTTCAAGAACACTAGAATTGATGAATTGTGTGTTGATTTTGGAATTAGACATCAATTCTTGGCCAAGTACACTCCACAATCAAATGGCCTTGTTGAGAGAGAATAGAACACTCATTGATATGGCAAGGTCTATGCTTAGTGAGTACAATGTGAGTCAATCTTTTTAGGCCAAAGCTATCAACATGGCTTGCTATTGTAGCAACCACCTCTATTGTCACCCATTGAAAGAGAAGACACCATATGAGCTCTTAATGGTAGAAAGCCCAACATTGCATATTTTTGGGTCTTTGGTTGCAAATGCTATATATTGAAGAAAGGCACTAGATTGGGCAAGTTTGATAAGAAATATGATGAAGGATTCTGTGGGGGTATGGCCCCTAAGACATGGGCCGCACCATCAGAGGTGGCCTGGCCCACAAGATCAAGGCGTGCACGACGCTGCTCGGCGTGCACCGCAAGACATTGTATAGTACCAAATAGGCTACTTTACTTGTAACCCTGTCCCTCTAGACTATATAAGGAGAGACAGGGGTCCCCTAGCGGATAAGCTACTTGGTCGTCCAGATCAATACAATACACCAAAGACACAGGACATAGGGTATTACATCGATCAGACGGCCCGAACCTATCTAAATCGCTATCTCTGTGCCTTGTGTCACCATCCGGTTCCTGATTACGCGCACCCCCACCGACAAATCTACCATCGCAGGATACCCCTCGGTGGACTGCTAACGATATTCTATCGACAGATTCTTACTTGGATACTCAACTACTAGCAAAGCATATAGAGTTTAGAATTTGGATAGTGGTACTCTTAAGGAAGTTCATGATGTTGAATTTGATGAAACCAAGGGTTCACAAGAAGAAAATGAGAACTTAGAAGATGTTAGAGGCATTCAACTTTCAAATGCAATGAAGAACATGGATGTTGGTGAATTGACGCCTAGGCAAGTGAATGATGATGAAGATGATCAAGTACAAGTGCTCTCTAACTCAAATGTGCAAGATGGTACAAATCAAGCTAGTATAAGTGGCTCTCATGACAATGAACAAAATCAAGTGGCTAGTACATCATCTCAACCCAATGATCAAGCAAGTGCAAGCAATCAAGTTCCAATATTCCAACCAACCAATATTGCAAGTGATCATCCATTGGACACTATAATTGGGGATATTTCTAGAGTAGTACAAACTAGATCAAGATTGGCTTCATTTTATGAGCGTTTCTAATTTATGTCATCCATTAAACCAAAGAAGATAGATGAAGCATTGAAGGATGTTGATTTGGTGAATGCTATGCATGAAGAATTGAACAACTTCACAAGAAATCAAGTATGGGAATTAGTAGAGAGACCAAAGGGACACAATGTGATTGGAACCAAATGGGTCTTTAGAAACAAGCAAGATTAAGATGGGTTAGTAGTAAGGAACAAAGCAAGATTGGTAGCATAAGGATATACACAAGTTGAAAGTCTTGACTTTGGAGAAACATATGCCCCCGTTGCTAGATTGGAAGCAATATGAATCTTGCTAGCCTATGCTTATGCCCACAACATCAAACTATCAAATGGATGTCAAGAGTGCATTTCTCAATGGTTACATCAATGAAGAAGTATATGTTGAGCAACCTCCCGGTTTTGAAGATGACAAGAAGCCCGACTATGTGTATAAGTTGAAGAAGGCATTGTATGGCTTAAAGCAAGCACCTAGAGCATGGTATGAGAGATTGATGGACTTCCTACTCTCTAAAGGGTTCATGATGGACAAGGTTGACACCACTCTTTTCATCAAGAAGATTGAAAAAGATTTATTTGTGTTGCAAATCTATGTTGATGATATCACATTATCACATTTGGATCAACCAATCAAGATTTTTGTAAAGAATTTGGAAAGATGATGGCTAATGAGTTTGAGATGTCCATGATTGGAGAGTTAAGTTACTTCCTTGGTCTTCAAATCAAGTAATTAAAGAATGGTACATTTGTGAGTCAAGGTAAGTATATCAAGGACATGATCAAGAAGTTTGGAATGAGTGATAGCAAAGCTATTAGTACACCAATGGGAACAAATGGCAACTTGGATAGTGATGCAAGTGGCAATATAGTGGATCAAAAATTATATCGGTCTATGATTAGAAGCCTACTCTATGTGACCGTATCAAGGCCGGATGTCATGTTTAGTGTATGCATGTGTGCAATATTTCAAGCATTACCAAGAGAAAGTCATTTGAAGGCTACAAAGAGAATATTGAGGTACTTGAAACATACACAAAATATTAGTTTGTGGTATCCTAAAGGAGCAAAGTTTGAGCTAGTTGGTTACTCCGACTCAGATTATGCAGGGTGCAAGGTTGAAAGGAAGAGCACCTCAGGACATGTCAATTATTAGGAAGATCACTTGTTTTATGGTCATCAAAGAAGCAAAATAGTGTTGTATTATCAACCGCTGAAGCCGAATACATATCCACCGGTAGTTGTTGTGCACAAATACTTTGGATAAAGGCCACTTTGAGTGACTTTGAAATCAAGTTGAAGAAAGTGCCATTGCTATATGACAATGAGAGTGCAATCAAGTTGACCAACAATCCGGTTCAACATGCAAGAACAAAGCACATTGATGTCCGCCACCATTTCAAAAGACATCACCAACAAAAAAGGGGACATTTGCATTGAGAGTGTAGGCACCAAAGATTAACTTACCGATATATTCACCAAGCCATTAGATGAGAAAAGGTTTTGCAGGCTAAGGAATGAGTTGAACATATTAGATTTCTCAAATATATGTTGATGCACCGCCCACTTATATGACATGCCTCTCCTTCGAGCAATCAAAGGTAAAAGATGATTGACATGGCATACATCCTTGCTAAGGACATGTTTAGTGCATCTAGACATCTTTCACATTTAATAGGCTCATTCATAAAAATCAAATGAATTTGATGATTGTATGGTACCACTATTGCTTCTATGCTTGATTTGGTCTAGTGGTAGCATATGACATGTTTGTGGGCTTGTAAACCTAGTGTTTAATCTAGAAAATGAGCTCTAAGTGTTTAACTCAACATGGTACAAGATAACCCTTATTTGGAGGTGTGAAGAAGCTTGTCCTTGGATCAAACCAAGTTAAATGTCTTTGGCAAGTATTCTAGATTGAATCAAATTTAGGAAAATGATCCTCATCCCATTGATTGACATTGATAATCTCAACCTATCTATATTTTGAATCTTTGTGGTCATTGATGACAAAGGGGGAGAGATTATGTACAAAGATAGTGAAAAGACAAAAAGGGGAGAGAAATATAGATATAAGTGATAGAGGGAGAGATATGACAAATGAAGGGGATCAATTAAAATTTTAAGCACACAAGTAGGGGGAGCAAGCTCATGAACTTGTATGGTGCATTTGAATGTGTATTTCATATATTTGCTTTCGTGGCATAAGTTTTAAATTCCAATATTCATGCTTGTGTGGTATATGCTAGTTGTAGGTTTGGATGATAAAATAAAAAAAACTAGCATGCATAGGTTAAAGTAACTAGAGTCATGCTCACTTTATGAAAACTAGACGCTTACTTCTAATGTTGATCTCACGGGGTATTCCAGTCTTTGTGTTTGTCTAGTTACTAATGGTGCTAAGGATGGTATATTGGTGCACTCCGATTGGTATCACGCTTCAAAGGTCCATCTTTTATACCTTAGCATCATTTGGTAGACATTGTCTTCTATATTTTCTATCTAAGCATATGTGCAAGCTATAATTCAAACTCTTAGCACATATGTAGAGGGAGCAATTGCTACCATTTGGGGTTTATGAAACTTGTCCATATCTTTTTGCACATGGTAAATATGCTTGGGCAAGCAACATGGATTCAATTAAATTTCAATTCATATCTTTGTGTAAGGGTTGTCATCAATTACCAAAAAGGGGGAGATTGAAAGCTCTAGTTTGGTTTTGGTGAATTGATGAAATCCTAAGTGCTAACCTAGTTTATCAAAGTGATCATGAGATAGGTAGCACATTTCAAGTGGTGAAGCAAATGAAGATCATGACATGATGATGGTGATGCCATGGTGATGATCAAGTGCTTGGACTTGAAAAGAAGAAAGAAAAAAACAAAAGGCTTAAGGCAAAGATATAAGTAGTAGGTGAAAGGACCTAGGATGCCGCCTAGAGGGGGTAAATAGACGTTTCTAAAAATTAACACCTTTAAATACGGAAACGATTAGTAAGGAGAGTTTCCAAAATGGAAACTCTAAATTAAGAGTAGTACCATCCCTCACAAGTTAGCCACAGAGTAAACAAGGTATAAAGAATATATATAGAAGCTACAACCCTGCAAAACAAAGTTAGAACAGAGAACAAATATATTCTGCACAGACAGGAAATACCGGACATGTTCGGTATGCACGGTTTCTACAGAGCAGCCCCAAACTTGCTCCTTTCAATTTCTATCTTCAAACCAAACTGCAGGTATATACTAGACATGACAATATACATAGAGAACCTACACAAGAGCTAGAGCAACACAAATATCGAATGAAATACGAATTGAGACACAAGATTTGTTTTACCGAAGTTCAGACTCATTCGAGTCCTACTCTCCGTTGAGGGGGCTACGAGCGACCCAGCGAAGATCAGCCCTAGAGGGTACCATGAAGGTCACTCTAGCCAGAGTCTTTTCTAACTCCTTTTCCTCCTTCCACTAGTTGATTCTGAGGCAGCAAAATCGACCGTTACAAACTTTTTGAGGCACACCATAATCTCTGGGGTGCTCTCTGGTGACGCCTAGCCATCTAGGACTAAAGAGTCTAAGAGTAACAAATACAAATCATGAGATTGACAATATGGACAAGTGCTCAAGTGGTTGGATGGCTCTCTTTTTGAATTTCTCTCAACCCACTAATTGATTTGGCAATTTAGATCACACACTCACTAAAAGAGGGTTTGGGAGAGTTGGCAAGGCTCAAAAACATGTATGTGTATCAACAGAATTAGCAGCCCCCAAAGGTGGAGGCTTGGGGGTATTTATAGCCCCCATGGAAAAACTAGCTATTTTATAGCCGTTGCCATACCGCATACCAGACATATCCGGTATGACTTACACTGCGCCAACGGTAACAGAGTTACAGTAACGATGTGAGGTGTCGGAACTCCCGATGATTGCCAGAACTTCTGACCATCAGAACTCCCGACTTATGTCAGATCTCCCAACCCTCAACACATTTGAAAACTATGGTAACTGAGTTAAAGTATGTGAGGTGTCAAAACTTCTGACTCATGCCGGAACTTCCGACCATCGGAACTCCTGACTCACGTCGGAACTCCAGACCCTCAAGGCATTTGAAAACTAGCCGTTGGCTTCTAGCCGTCCATACCGGAGAATACTGGACACGTCCGGTATGACCACCATGGTGAACTCTCCAAGTCAGTTAAGCACGAGACGTCGGAACTCCCAACCATTGTCGGAACTTCCGACACGAACCAACCCGAGAAGAATAACTTTACCATTGCTGGGCAAATACCGAACACGTCCGGTATTGCCAAATCAGCAAAACAATAGGTTAACTCTTTTGTCTCTCAAACACTCAAAACTGGCATGGATTGGCTTGAGCACTTATGAAACATTATCTATCAACATGATGCATCCCTCTAATAGTACGACATTCCTATTAAATCAAATTTAAAAGTATAACGAATTTAAACCTTTTGAGTTGATCTCTTTCAACCGAAGCCATGTATTCCATTCTTCATCAAATGAGGGTGCCAACATGTCAACTTAAATCTTTTTCACTTGATCATAGCCATCTTGAGCACGTGACTTGATTCCATTCATTAAATATGAATAACTCCAAATGCATCAAGTCACTTTCAATACTTTGTCAAATATAGATTTGATCCTTCACATCAATATGAATATCATAGCTTGATTAGTACTTCAACTAAATGCAAGTACTTTCTTCTTCACCCTAGCTAGGTTCTTCGGCCGCCAAGCCGTCGCTTGCCCTTCACCCTTGCTTAGTACCTAGAAGCCTTTCCTTGCTATCTTCACCATCTCAAGCCATCAAGTCACATCTTGTGTTGAATCATCCATTCATTTGTATTGTTATCTTTTTCATTTCAATTTAGCAAGCTTCAAATACGAGACCATTCCATATGCAATCCCTCATGTCTCATTAATTAATTCTTATGAGCTTGCTTTCACATAGTACATGGAAATCCCATAATAAATAAGCCTTTGTATGAATTATATTTGTATTATTGTCTTGTGCTTGAACTAGATTGTTTATACAACAACACATCATTTTGGCTTTCATTAAGTACCTGTGAGATAACCTATTACCTGTCCACACTTAGAAAATAGGTTAGACCTTTAATCACATTGTCATTCAATCATTCAAAACCCACTAAAGGGCTAGATGCACTTTCAATCTCCCCCTTTTTGGTGATTGATGACAACTTGATTAAAGCTTACAAAAGAATATAAACATTTAAGCTTTTGGGTTCAATGATTTATGAGAGGCTCCCCCTTAATATGTGATTATGATTAGAATTCACAAAATGACCTCAAATATCAATTGCACATACTAAAACATATAGGAGACTCCCCCAAAATCATTGCATCCGTGGGGTGCATGTGTGTGTGAAAAAGTAAAACCGTGATGAATATGACAAGATATGTCACACAAGAATAAATATAAAGGCATAACATCAAATATTTTTCATTCTAGCATGCATAGTCCTTATAAAAATAAATATAACACATAGCACTCATTACACATATTCTCAAGTCCACAAATCACTAAAATATAAATAAAGATCATGACTCAAGAGATACATAGATAAAACATAAGTATAAGTCTTATCTCTCACATGATACAATCTATCTCAAACTCAAGATACATCAATGAAGCTCAAAAGCTACAGCCTGCAGTACATATCTTTAGGTACAAAGATAAGCAAATGAAACTATTCTGAAGCTTTAATCAGTCTCTCTCCCCCTTTATCATCTATCACCATAAAGGTCCAACAATGACATACTAAGGACAAAGGGGCTACAAGCTGTCTCTAAAAGCTAAGATCACTCATCATCATCATCATCTCCACCAGCATCCTCGTCCTTTGAGTGTGGAACACCGGCTGGATGAGAACCACCTGCATCGGATGGGTCATAGCCACCAGACCCGTAGTAGCCGAAACCACCTATGAGATCACTCCACTAGTCTGAAGCATACTCGTCTGCAGCACTAGGACATGGCTGAGAGTGAGTAGGCACACGAGCCTATAGTGGTAAAGTGTCAGGGTGCTCTGGTGCCTACTGCTGCTGCTGCTGTCACTGAAAGAACTCAGCGAACTCTATGTCGTACCTGCCCTGATGTTGCTCCTCAGTCTTAGGCTCACTAGCTGTCTCATCTGATAGTGGAGACCTAGGAGGATCTAGCTCAAGTCTAGCAGCAATCTACTTTAGAGTCCGAGTGTCCTTCCTCCTAGCCTCCCTCTCCTTCTACTAACAGGTCCATATGTCCTTGCACATCCCAAAGATAGCACTGAACATCTTGTGAATAGGAGAAGGAGGACTACGGTGATGTGAAGAGGAACATGAAGGAGCATGTGCTAGAGGGGAAGCTCGTCCTGCTTCTACACCACCTGCAAGTGCATCTACCTCTAGTGCTACTACTGCTCCTCCTAGTCCTGCTGGAGGTACCCCAATCTCTATCAGGTCATCTACTATCTTCAGGACTTTATGCTTCTTATCATACTCAAATGTGTCCTGTGACCTTCTCAATCATAAACATGATGTAAGGTGCAAATCCACAGCCCTTGAGGGGCCTCTCTCCCACACTCCTGATTTTTGACCAAATAAAGTCAAAAACACTGAATGGCTGTGCATCAGGTGCCATCCTATGGAGCAGGTTCCTAGAATAATCTACAATGTTGCCCTTGTCTCCTCCCTTGCAATCAATGATCTTCCTAAACATCTTGTCTAGGTATCTGTAGGTAGGGTGAAAACCTAGAACCTTCCCCACTGCTCCTCTCTCACCTCCTAGTGGGTACATGTAGGCGAGCTGCTCAAGAGGTAACACCTGCTCTGTGTGGATCCTATCTTTCTGAAGGTCCTCCTCTGAGAAGCCAAGAAAAGTTGCAAAGGTATCGTAGTCAACACTGCACCATTGGCCCTCAAGCATCCAATGCATACGCCTCGGCTCCTCTTCCATAAACAGAGGGCATAAAACTATGCAATGACTTCAGAGTTCCAATCATGCACAAACTCCATGAGTGTGTATACACCTATGCGCTGACAAGTGGCAATAGCATAGTCAATGGAGGACTTCCGTAGCTCTCTGACATGTTTCCAATCTATCCACTGAGACTTGGCTACCATAGGATTCCTAGCAAGTATCACACTAGTGTAATAATCTAGATGGAACATAGTGTGAAAGCGATGATCATACTGAATCCTAGGCAAACCTCTAGGATCAATCCTCCTCTGATCTCTTGCTCTCATAGTCATACCCTTTCCTTTGTAGTTGACTCTGACAACATAGTTGGGTAGAACAGGAGCATGAACTTCAAGAAGGCCATAGTTCATGCCCTAACCTTGGTGGTGCACTGGAGATGCCTGCTCCTCCTCCTCTATCTCCTCAGAGCTGTCACCATCATCTAACCCCCTGTCTGAGTCTCTATCAGTGCTCTTTCTCTTCCTGGTACTGGGCTCCACTCTATATTCTTCTGTATCTATGTCAGAGGAAGAACTGTTGTCTCCCTCTTTGTACAGTGGAGCACCCCTAGTAGCTCTTGAGAGTCCCCTACTGCTGCCCTGCTCCTACTGACTATATCTAGGATGCATTTCCTGTCTTGCCTTCTTGTGTTTCTCTAGTGCTGGATCATGCCTATGCTTGGACCTAGGCTCCTGTCTTTCACTCATGGCTGATGTCCTATATCCAAAGATTTGCTAGGAATTTTAGATACATGCTCAAAACTTAATCTCGAATTGCAATTAGACGTAGAATCTTTTGTCTATGGTTTTACAATCACCTTGACATGCCACTGTCATTAGGTTTGCAAAACATAGATACAAAAGAAACTAAGTTTAATAAACAATTCTCAAATTGAATTGAATCAAAGGGAAGCAGAGGGCCTGCTCTGCTGGGTCATATCGGACGCGTCCGGTAGGCATACTGGACACATCTAGTGTGCACGCCCAGCAACCCTAACTAGGGTCCCTGGATTCAAACCTTCACGGATCAATTCCAAACTTTGGGCATTGCTTCTAGATAGGTAATGTAGCATCTCTACCAAAGAGATTTCAAAATTATGCCCTAACCGCTTAGATCGGATGAGGTCTGAGATTAGGGTACCTTGAGAGAGTGAATGAAGATGTGATTGGAAATCCAAGTCCCGAAGTCTTCGATCTTGATGCAAATCTCCTCCGATCCAATCTCCGTCTCTTCTTTTTCTTAGTGGAATCACCCGATCACCAATTTCGGTGGAACAACGATGGCGGCGTCGGCTTGGAGGGGAGAAAAGAGAGATAGAGGACCAGAGCCGAAGGGGTAAGGGCCTTTTATAACCTCGCTCATACCGGACATACCGGACACGTTCGATATTTGTGGGCTGGCTGTTTATGTTCCAAACTTCATTCACTTAATTCCAATCCCCTTCCCTGTCATTTCTTGATCTAAAAACATGTATGTCCTTGATCCAAAAAAGATGTAATTACTTTTCTTATCCAAATGCCATGAGTATCACTTCTCTTTTCCGAATATTTGGCATATATAGATTTTGATTACTTGAGAGAGAGATTGTAAGACATAGTAGATTGTGGACTTAAGAAAGCCATGTCATGTGTAATTAGCCAATCAAACAATCAAGGAGAGCTATAATTATCACATGACAAGGCTAGGTCATAAAGACCAAGATTCAAATAGTTTTTCAAATTCACACCACCTACACATGCTAGTTATGGGTTTTAAAAAACATCTCTCCTATGTCACACAAATACATATTCTAACATATAAAGGGCCTTAGATGCACTTACAATGCATGTACATAAAAACATACCTTTGCCTTGAGCCCACAAGAATACCACTAAGTAGATACATAGCATGATAATCTTTATGTTGACCTTAATTGCCAAATAATCATGCTATATATGAAATCAATTCTTCATCCAAAGGACTATAAAGAATGCTAGATAAATTTGTTAGTCCACAAGGTACAAAATAGAAACCGAGCTCCCCCTAAATAAGTGCTTTAAGTAATTTAAATGACTTTCAACTAGCACTTTATTCTATTAAGAATTTGAGAGTCAATTTTCTATTTTGAACTGCAATCAAATAATTTGCCATATTTAAATTTAAGTTCAAAAGATGAATATAATTCACTTAGATTTTGTAAATCACAAGCTTCTGAGTAAATTAATGATATATGAAGATATATGGATTAAAGACTCAGTTACAATCCAATTAGTGTTCTAGTTCCTACAATACCGGACACGTTCAGAATACACAGAACAAAAACACTTTCTTTCTGTCCCTGGTCATACCAGACATGTCTGATAGTAATACCGGACACGTCCGATAGGTGCAGGACAGAAACAAATAAATTCGCTGCTTGTGATTCTTTGTTTATGTCTATTATTTATTGTATACCTGCATCTCAACAAATGAATTGCTCTACTAGAGAGCTATTAAAAGCATCATATGACAAACATGTTAATTATCAAGTAAAACTAATTAGCCACTTTCAATTTTTCACAAAAATGCCTATTTGTGAGTCATTGAGCACAAAACAAACAAGGTGACTATCCTATAACGGTTTAAGTACTTGTTACCAATGGTGAAGATGAAGTAAATGATATATTCATTAAATTATCTTCGGCACAACCATATATGAGATTATGATGAGAATTGATTGATAGATTGAGTGAATATTTTCAATTTACTTGCTCAACCACCCTGAAGCCTTCATCTCATCACCAAGTACCTACATCATTAACCTAAGCACACTTTGGTACCCAACTCTTGTTGGGTCCTTTTGAGTTAGTCAACAAGTGCTTAGGCATCCAAATGGCTTTAGCACTAGTTTGTGGTGAACACATCACCTTGCTAGTGTGTAAGGAAAATGGACCCTTGGCCCATTTACTTTGGATTTTGGTGTTTGATGACCAACACAACCAAATTGGACTAATGAATTTGCAAGTGTTTATTTTGTAGTTCAATAGGGTGCAAGACATGACTTGGACGAAGGCGACGTGATGATCCGATGATCAACACCTTAAGAAAGACCATAGGAGCACAGGAAAAGACCCAAGATATCAAGCAAAGTCCAATCATGAAGATAGGAACCAAGCCGTACGCAAGATCGCGAAGAAACGAGCTCGCAGAGGCGACCGAATGCTGGACCGGATGCTGGAAGCGCGACCGGACGCTGGACCGGTGGCTCGGCAGATAGGCGACCGGACGCGAGGACCGGACGCTGGCGGCAACCGACCGGACGCAGAAACATAGCGTTCGATCGAGTACAGAGAGGTTCCAGGCGCAGCGAAACTGCGACCGGACGCGTCCGGTGGCAGGCGACCGGACGCTGGCAGCGTCGATTGGTAGTTCGCGGCTTGCAACGGTCGGGATGACCGGACGCGTCCGGTCAGGACGATCTCAGCGTCCGGTCAGTAGCAGAATTGCGGGAGTTCGACCCCAACGGCTACTTTCTCAGTGGGGCTTATAAATACAACCCCCAACCGGCCATTTGAGATGTGTGGAGCTGAGGAAACATACCAAGGGTGTTGATACACCATTTTAGTGATCTCCACTTGCATAGTGCTTAGTGTTTCATCAGGTGATTAGCGTAGGTGCTTTGCGAAGTGCTTAGGTTGATTAGACCACCGCTTATGCGCTTGCTCTAGGTGTATGCCTAGTGTTTAGTGAGGTTTGCATACCTCTTGCCACCCCGTGCTTGCGAGCACAAGAGTTGTACATCGGAGGGGCTTGAAGTCTTGCGAGATCGCACCAACCGTGTTTGTGGTGCGGCCGCCACCGTGTACCGAAGGGAACAAGGCCCGCGGCAGTTTCGGCCGGAAGCTTGATAGTGAAGACGGCGGGGAGCATCCAGGAGAGGCTTGCCGGAAGGCACATCGGAGACCCACTTGCGCGTGGGGAAGGCCCGAGGCTATCCACGGAGTTACCCGACCGGGAGCTTGGCCCTTGCGAGGGATTCCTTGCGAGGGGCTCCAACGAGGACTAGGGGGAAGCTTGCGCGCTTCTCGATACCTCAGTAAAAATACCGGAGTCGTCGACGGGAGTTTGCATATCTCTACCTTGCTCTTTAAGCTTCCGCATTTACATTGATCATTTTATTATCATTTGCGGTAGAGATAGCAACACACTAGCAAAACCGTAGTTGCACATCTAGATAGATTATCTTTTGCATAGGTTTTGCTAGAGGTAGAAAAAGAGGCCATAGTTTGGAGTTAGAATTTTAAGTTGCCTAATTCACCCCCCCTCTTAGGCGTCCAAGTGTCCTACAAGTGGTATCAGAGCCGGTTGGCTCATATTTGGACCTTTGGCTTAACCGCCGTTGAGCCGACGCTAATTAGAGTGGTTGGGATGGATACCGCTAGGCCTCCACAATTTGACGGCACTAACTTCCTCTATTATAAGGCTAGAATGGCTTGCCATCTTGAGGCGGTTGATTTAGGTGTATGGAGAGTCACTCGCGATGGGATGAAATCCATTAAGAATCCCGAAAAACCCACGAAGAGTGATGAAAAAGAATTGCATTTTAATGCTAGAGCTAAAAATTGCTTGTTTGAATCTTTTAGCATGGATGTTTTTAACCAAGTATTTACTTTAAATACGGCACATGAAATTTGGTTAAAACTCCAAGAGCTCCATGACGGCACAAGTAATGTCCGTGAGCAAAAACATTGTCTAGCTAAGCAAAATTATGATTCCTTTACAATGAATGAAGATGAGCTTGTTCGTGATATGTATTCTCGATTGAATCTAATTATCAATGAGCTCCACTCTATAGGATTATTAAAGCTAGATGATGCGGACATCGTGAGGAAGATCATCTCCGTGCTACCACAAAAGAAATATTCAAGCATCATCACCATCCTTCACAATATGGAGGACTTGAGCACCATGACCCCGGGCATTGTCATTGGCAAGATAGTGGCATTTGAAATGTCACGCAAGATGGGTCAAGAGGAAGCCTCTTCATCGAGCAAAGGCAAAGCTCTCGCATGTAGCGAGAAAAAGAAGATGAAGGGCAAGAAAGTTGAGACAAGCTCAAGCTCAAGTTCCTCAAGTGAAGATGAAGATGAGGATGATGATGATGAAGAAGAAGAATCAAGTGATGATCAATCTTCCTCCTCCACCTCCGACCTTGATGAAGAATCAATCAAACTTATCAACAAGGTGGAGAAGATGATCCAAAAGCTCAATGTCAAGGGTGTGCCCATCCAAATCCAAGACCTTATTTTCACCAATCAAAGAAACGAGCAAAGAAAGAGAGGATGCTATGGATGTGGCGAGGTGGGGCACTTTGTGGAAGTTTGTCCAAACAAGCCCACACCCAAGACAAAGAAGAAGGCGTGCAAGAACAAAGCCCTCACATCAATAAAATCATGGGATGATTCTTCAAGTGAAGAAGACCATCACAAGAGGCGAGGGCGCAAACACTCATCATCAAGCTCTTCTCGTGTGTGCCTTATGGCACGAGGTAACGAAAGCTCATCCTCTAGTGAGAGTGATAGTGATGATGATTTGCCTTCTTACAATACAATTGTGCAACAAAATCTTAAATATGCTAAAGTTTGCACTAGTCAACAAAAGAAGCTCAAAATTTTAAAAGAAGAGCTAGGTAGTTCACAAGAAGCATACAAGAATTTACTTGAACAATATGAAAACTTTGCAAATCTCAATGTTGAACTATCTACTAAAATTGAGCAACTTGAGGCTAGTGCAACAACGAGTGCATGCACAATCAATGATAAGCAACTTGAAAAGAAAAATGAAAAATTAAAAGAAAAGTTAGCTAGCTCACAAAATGATTATCAAAGTTTGCTTGCTAAAATGGAAATCATGTGCAAGCATTGTGATGAGCTAACAAATAAAGTTGCTAATCTTGAGGCCGTCAAAAATACCCCCACCAAGGCATCTAAAAGAAATGACATAATTAAAAAGGATGCCTCTACTTCTTGCAATGATTTATTTTTAGACTCACCCTTGTGCAACCAAGCTTGTGTTGAGAAAGTGATTGTAGATACATGCACACAAGAGGTTGTAAAGGAGAATGAGAAACTCAAGCAAGAAGTAGTTCGCCTCACCAAGGACTTGACTCAAGTGAAAGGCAAGGCAAAGCAAACCCAACTTCATCAAGATAACACCGTCAAGGGAGTGAAGAAGCTTGATGAAGGACAAACCGTGGTTTGCTACGTGTGCCACAAGGAAGGTCACAAGTCCTATGAGTGCAAGGTGAAGAATGGGGGAGGAGAAAAGAAGAAAGAGAAAAAGCAAACAAGCAAGCTCTCCAACACCTACACCAACAAGGTGGACAAGAAAGCCTCCACACCTTATCTCTTGAAGAAGAAGAAAAATGACAAGGTGGTGGCCATCAAGGTGAACAAGCAAGCCAACAATGGGGTCAAACGCTTTTGGGTGCCAAAGGAAATCATTTCCAACATGAAAAGCACCAAGAAGGTTTGGATCCCGAGAGGGAAGTGAGAAGTCCAATGGACTTCGGGGAATTTGGAGACTTGGCAAAGTATGGGTGCATTTCATGGGGTGCATCATGTTGGACAAAGTTATTGCCAAGTGGGTTAGTGAATACTATGGACCCAAATTCCCCTTCCCATGTCAGGTAACTAGATTCAATTTACTTCAATTGGTATTAGATTTAAAATTTTCCTACAATTGGTATCTTTTAGCATCTAGTTACTCTTCATGCCTATGTTTGCATTTGAATTCTTATATCTTTTGTCATGCATACACTAGGTATATCATATGGTAGGCGTGCTCAGTTTCATTCTTAACCCTTGGAGCAAACCTACATGGTTCACAATTGTTTAAGAGCACGGCACATAGCTTGTTTTACTATTGTTCATCTAATATGTGCCAAAGTCCAAATTGTAGATAATCTCTCCCGAATATCTATTTTGAAAATGATTCTCACATTCATGAGATGTCATCTTTCAAGTGGTATTTTTTATTCCAAAATCAATGTGCATGATTTCTACAAAGTATTCTACATTTGTGTGCACATATTTAGGGGGAGTAATTCTACAACTTGGATGCTTTGAGACTAACACTTTTACAAATGGTATCAATCTTTCAAACCTATCACATGTGTAGTAGTCTCATTGTAAGGAAATTGGAGTCCCTGGAGTTAAGCATCATTCTTCAATTGGCATCATCATGTTGATTTCATTTCATATTTATATGCTTTCTCCATGCATTATATAGATTAAACTCTCTTGTGCAACAAATTGCTAATTATGCATATGCTTTGCTTTCTACCATATGTATGCATATATTTAGGGGGAGCTTAGTCTATATAATGCGAGAGTCAAATTTTGTGATCCATTTCACTCTATACACAAAGGATCACTGAAATTTGACCCTCCCTTGTGCTACTAATGTCTTCCTTTTCGGTGTTTGATGCCAAAGGGGGAGAATTTGGAGGACCAAAGGCAAGCATTAAGTTAATGTTTACAAATGGTAATGGTCCAAGAAAGGGAGGATAGTGGATTATGGATTAGTTTAAGTAATGGGGAGAATTTATAAGAAGCAAAACTTTAATCCATAATGCCACATGGGGACATTTGCAAGGGCAAGCTAGGTCTTCAATTGGTATCATAGTCTTTCATGTAGTATCTCTTAGCATCATAAACTTGCCCTTTGCATTGCATCCTAGCAAGTAGGATAGTTTTTAAATTTAAAATTTTTATTATTTACTTGCTTTGGTCGTGTTGGCATCAATCACCAAAAAGGGGGAGATTGTAAGGAAAATGGACCCTTGGCCCATTTACTTTGGATTTTGGTGTTTGATGACCAACACAACCAAATTGGACTAATGAATTTGCAAGTGTTTGTTTTGTAGTCCAATAGGGTGCAAGACATGACTTGGACGAAGGTGACGTGATGATATGATGATCAACACCTCAAGCAAGACCTTAGAAGCACAAGAAAAGACCCAAGATGTCAAGCAAAGTCCAAGCATGAAGATAGGAACCAAGCCGTGCGCAAGATCGCGAAGAAACGAGCTCGCAGAGGCGACCGGACGCTGGACCGGACGCTGGAAGCGCGACCGGACGCTGGACCGGTGGCTCGGCAGACAGGCGACCGGACGCAAGGACCGACGCTGGCGGCAACCGACCGGACGCAGGAACAGTAGCATCCGATCGAGTACAGAGAGGTTCCAGGCGCGTGAAACTACGACCGGACGCGTCCGGTGGCAGGCGACCGGACGCTGTCAGCGTCCGATCGGTAGTTCGCTGCTGCAACGGTCGGGACGACCGGACGCGTCGGTCAGGACGATCTCAGCGTCCGGTCAGTAGCAGAATTGCGGGAGTTCGACCCCAACGGCTACTTTCTCAGTGGGGCTTATAAATACAACCCCCAACCGGCCATTTGAGATGTGTGGAGCTGAGGAAACATACCAAGGGTGTTGATACACCATTTTAGTGATCTCCACTTGCATAGTGCTTAGTGTTTCATCAGGTGATTAGCGTAGGTGCTTTGCGAAGTGCTTAGGTTGATTAGACCACCGCTTATGCGCTTGCTCTAGGTGTATGCCTAGTGTTTAGTGAGGTTTGCATACCTCTTGCCACCCCGTGCTTGCGAGCACAAGAGTTGTACATCGGAGGGGCTTGAAGTCTTGCGAGATCGCACCAACCGCGTTTGTGGTGCGGCCGCCACCGTGTACCGAAGGGAACAAGGCCCGCGGCGTTTCGGCCGGAAGCTTGATAGTGAAGACGGCGGGGAGCATCCGGGAGAGGCTTGCCGGAAGGCACATCGGAGACCCACTTGCGCGTGGGGAAGGCCCGAGGCTATCCACGGAGTTACCCGACCGGGAGCTTGGCCCTTGCGAGGGATTCCTTGCGAGGGGCTCCAACGAGGACTAGGGGGAAGCTTGCGCGCTTCTCGATACCTCGGTAAAAATACCGGAGTCGTCGACGGGAGTTTGCATATCTCTACCTTGCTCTTTAAGCTTCCGCATTTACATTGATCATTTTATTATCATTTGCGGTAGAGATAGCAACACACTAGCAAAACCATAGTTGCACATCTAGATAGATTATCTTTTGCATAGGTTTTGCTAGAGGTAGAAAAAGAGGCCATAGTTTGGAGTTAGAATTTTAAGTTGCCTAATTCACCCCCCCCCTCTTAGGCGTCCAAGTGTCCTACATAGTGCTAACTCCATTTGTAGTCTTCCTAAGCATATCATTATAAACAAATGTGTTTGGCTTAGGAGCGTTACCATTTGGGCATTCATAGCTTAGATGTCCCTTTCTTCTACAAGCATGGCATATGTGGCCTTTGTTTGCTCTATGCTTATTTTGCTTGTATGGACATCCATCAACCTTGTGGCCCATCTCATTGCATCCATAGCATCTTCTTGTTGCAACTTGAGCTTCCTTTCTTGCCTCTTTGTACATTGGGCATTTCTTGATAGGATGCCCCAATTTCTTGCTCATGAGACAAGCGTTTTGTCCATCACTTTTCTTTTGGTTGGCCAACTTGTTTGAGGCCTTTTGTTCAGCCGCTTCACACTTGTCGGCCCAACTCTTGTGTGGACACGTGGCCCACTCATGTCCATATAATCCACAACCATAGCATAACCTTTTTTATGTTTCTTGCTCTTGGTTGTGTTGGCCTTACTGGAAATGTGATTCTTTTGTTGGGCTTTGGAGGAAGCAAGGTTTGAACCCTTCTCAAGCTTCTTCACCATGTTATCATGGTTATCTTGAGAAGGTTGTGCTTTCTCCTTACCCTTCAACCGAATCACATCTTTCTTTAACCTTTTCACCTCTTCTTTGAGCTCTATGTTTTCTACAAGATTTAGCTCAATTGAAGATTGGCTTGCTTGAGGAGCACACTCATCAGTATAAGAAATATTTAATTGAGATGGTGTACTAGTGAGTGAATGTGTAAGAGGTTGAGAAAATTTTATCGATGTGATCACAACCTCATGAGCTACCTCAAGCATGATGCTTGATTCTACTACTTCCTCATGAGAGCACTTTAGATGAACATAGTTTGCTTGTAGCACATTATAGTTGCTTGATAGTTCATCTAGTCTTGCCTTGAGCTCAAAGTTTTCCTTCTCTAGTTATGAAACACTAGAAGAGGAGTTAGTAACTAAAGCATGCTCAAATGATAATTTTCATACCTTTCACTTAGAGCCTTTAGTTCTTCCATCTTGGAGATGAGAAACAATTCTCACTTTTGAAGTGATTGCTCTTGCTTCTCAATCTCTTCTTCAAGCTCATCATTCTTTTCAACTATCTTCATGATGATAAACTTGTCCTTGCGATTGAGATGATCAAGGTTGTAGTTGTCTTCAACTTCAACATCACTCTCATCTTGATCATCTACTTGTGCTTTCTCCTTTTCTTGATCTTTCTTGTTACTCTTCTTCTTGCTTTTCTTGGCCATGAGACACAAGTGATGAGTATCATGAGATACCGAGGTTGACTCATCACTTGATCGCCACCGACCTTGAGTATCATTACAAATAGCTGCTTGCTGCTCTACTACCTCGACCATACTAGACACATCCGGTATGTGCAGGCCGACAGCAGGTCATGCGCTGCTTGCACTTCTTGCTCTGGCTCGGTGCTCTTGAGGTCTTGTGAGGCTTCTTCACTGCATGAAGACACAATAGACATACTTTTTATTGAATTGCACTCAATAGCTTCATCACATTTGGATTTTCATATAAATCAAAAAGTCTAATCCAAATGAGATGAGCACTCTCCGGAGGTGGTTGTCCATTGAAGATTGCCTCATCTTGAACCTCTGCACTCAATGTACTCAACATGACATTAATAGCTTGAGCATTGAGTTGCACGCATATCTCTTCCTCTGTTGACAAATTTTTGTAGTTGCTCCAATCAACTATAGGAAGAGATATGCTTGCATCTACAATATGCTCAACAAGAGGACTAATATCTCTAAAGGCATTGAGTACATGAATTGACCAAGGTAGAAAGTTTGAACCATCATTTTGGAGAAGCACCAGCTCCAACTCGATAGGCGTCGACATCCTTTTCTCATGGCGGTGAAGCTTTAGGTGAGAACCTCACTTTAATACCAATTGAAAGGACCTAGGATGCCGCCTAGAGGGGGTGAATTAGCGTTTCTAAAAATTAACACCTTTAAATGCGGAAACGATTAGTAAAGAGAGTTTCTAAAATGGAAACTCCAAATTAAGTGTAGTACCACCCCTCACAAGTTAGCCACAGAGTAAACATGGTATAAAGAATATATATATAAGTTACAACCCTACAATACAAAGTTAGAACAGAGAATGAATATATTTAGCACAGGCAGGAAATACTGGACGTGTCCGGTAGGTATACCGAACGTGCCCGGTATGCACATGTTCTGCAGAATAGCCTGACACAGTGATCAATACCAGACGTGTCCGGTATACATGGTTTCAGTGGAACAGCCCTAAACTTGCTCCTTTCGATTTCTAACTTCAAATCAAATTGCAAGTACCTACTAGATATGACAATATACACAGATAACCTACACAAGAGCAAGAGCAACACAAATATCAAATGAAATGCGAATTGAGACACGATATTTGTTTTACCGAAGTTCGGACTCATTCGAGTCCTACTGTCCATTGAGGAGGCTGTGGGCGACCTAGCAAAGGTCAGCCCTAGAGGGTACCACGAAGGTCACTCTAGCCGGAGTCTTTTCCAACTCCTTTTCCTCCTTCCACTATTTGATTCCGAGGCGGCAGAATTGACCGTTACAAACTTTCTGAGGCACACCACAATCTCTCGGATGCTCTCCAACGACGCCTAGCCGTCTAGGACCGAAGAGTCCAAGAGTAACAAATGAAAATCATGAGATTGACAATGAAATGACCTGATTTTCGTGAAGGGAAATCCACATAGTCAAAGTGTATTATGACCGTTGTAGATCATATTACCCAAATTCCAGTCGAATACCACATCCATACAACGATAATATCAGAGTACAAATAGTGCGGAATTACATAATTTATTACATCGCCGCATTGGCGGAATCAAAAGTAGCATTCATTTAGAACAGCTTGAAGATAAGATCGCCAAACTCGAGCGTAGGAACGAACCCCTCAACCATCAAACTCCTCAGAGCTATACTTCTCAGCAGAACCTGTGTGCCAAAATTTATCAGTACGATTTGTACTGGCCACCCCCACCTTATGAGCATTGCTTTGTGGAAATTGGATGCAAGTTGGATATAATCAAAAGGAACCTATAAGGCTGGGGTTTCCTATGTTTTTAGCATATCAAGTATATAATAATAGTTGGTCAAGTTTTAACACCATTCCCCCACACGTTCCACCCCATTCCCTTCCAGAGCCAGGTTTTGATCCTGGGATCGATATACCACCATCTCCATATCATCACCATACAATCGCTCAGTCGATAGGCCAACTCCCTCTCGGCACTGTCTCAAGGCCTGTAGCCCCTGGCTACGACCGACACTCTCTCACGGGGGAAGAAGAGAAGGACTCATCTCACTATCTAGTTTAAGCGAAACCTAGGAAAGGTCCATAGCCGACAAGTCGGCATATGTATCGATCGATCAGCCATACACTCTGCAGAGGTTTCACATAACCACAAGATCTGCCTTCTTCGCTGACCATCGTCAACTAGGCTGATTCCAGCCGCTTGCTAGCCTAGGATAATGCCACTCTACCATTCAGCCCTGGTACACCCCAAGTCTAGTTTGGGGTGGCTGAAACTATGAGTCATGAGCCAGGTCCATAGGGTCTCCATGAAGTCTCGGAAGGGTGTGGGGGGATCCTCCACGCCCCGTACCTCCCTCGCACTGTCCGCTATCAACCTAGCAGTAGTGGCAATATCCTACCAAGTAGTCTGGTCGTCCCACACCATATAGGGCGAGTGGTACGTAAGGCTTCCCAGTGAATCTGAGTACTAGTAAGTCCTTAGGATGACCAAGCCAGAATGTCTTCATCAGGGTTTCCATTTACCGTGCCACCACAACACCTCCACCCCGGGCTCCTCCCATCACAGGTTCACATCGAGGGCCACCTCATATACCATTTACCCACCACAGGTATCCATTTCCAGGGGTGCCCAGATAGCACCCCGCGGCAATACTTGCCCCAGGCTCGTCGTATATTCCAACTTGGTCGACACAACCCTCACCCTCCACACACCCAAGTCACACACGCAGCACTCTCCTCATAGTCCAGATAACTCCAGTTTCCACCACGCATCAATGTAGTACAAGCGTAGTAGAAGTAATAAGCAATGAAATATAGCAGCAAGCGTGTGTCTAGCCTAATAGCAGGGTAAGCAGGGGTAAGGTTGCGTCAAGGTAAAGGCCATCAAGTAAGCATACTACCATGCAAGTCATATCATAGTGTGAATATAACAATAAAGTAAAGCAATAGCAGTTCTATATTAGCCATGCGTAATAGGTGCTACGAGGTTGGATGGGATGTGGCACCTTCAGTGTAGTCGTCTTCATACTCCTCGTCCGTCTGGTTCTCCTCCGAGTCTGCATACGATCGAATTATAGTCGTGTTAGCGACGTCTATAGAATAGCACAAAGAAGCAATGAAAATTCAAAAGAGCCAAATGCACTCAAACATGGGTTCATTGCGTAAAGCTCGATTTTAGATGAATTTTGGTCCTAGTTTCGTATTTTTCTAAGGTCGTATGAATTAGTTATGAATTTCCAAAGTTTTAATCATTTCTAAAAATGGGAAAAGGCTGAATTAATCCTAGGCTGACACGTGTCACACTATGACTGGTCCACGTGGCATGCTGACGCCAGCATGACGTCAGCATGACATCATCATCTCGGCTCCGAGCTGACAAGTGGGGTCCTGCTGATGTCATCTTGACGTCAGCATGATGTCATCATCGTCATTAGTTCTGACATGTGGGACCGGGAGCTCTTGGGTTACTGACATGTGGGTCCGGTCAAAGTCAACATCAAGTCAATGGGTGAGTCAACGGTCAATGGATCATAGTCACTGACAGGTGGGGCCAGAGCTGCTGTCGTTAGTAGCTGATGTCACCATGACGTCATCATGACGCCACCTCGGCTGTGTTGTTACTGACAGGTGGGACCCACGTGACGTCATCATGACATCAGCATGATGTCACCAACTAACAAGTGGGTCCAGAGTCTCTGTGTCGCTGACATGTGGGTCCGGTCAATCGGTCAACATTGACCGGTCAATGGTCAACACAGACCGGGTCCAAACTGGGCCGGTTGGGCCTGGATACAGGCTGGGCTTTGGCCCACCACGTGGCATGCTATGGCGTTGCCACGTCGTAGCCAAGGGCCTCCACTGGGCTTTGGTCCATAGATTGGCCCACACCGCGTGGCTCATGGTGGACTGGTGTTCACGGTCCATGGACCGTAGGCTGGGTCTTCAGTGGACCAAGTCTATCCTTCTTCCCTTTGGCCTGGTCCACGTGCACCGGGTGCATGTGTGTGAGGCCGGCGAGGGGAATTTCTCTGCTTCCTTCCCCGGCGTGCTCCCGCCGGTGGTGAGCTCACCGGCGAGCTCCCACAGCGGCGCTGGCATTCAATTGAGGTGGGGAAAAGCATCACCAGGCCTCGGTGAGTACGATGGTGGGGTCAAGGTGGCGGCTAGGGCTTCCTAGGGCTTTGGCCATGGTGCTCGCCGACGGGGCATCTAGGGGCAGTTCCAGGGGTCCTGGTGCCCCGTTTTCTTTCAGACGGATAGCGGGAAGCAGGATGTAGCATCGACGATGACCATAGGGCATGGTGGAGTCCGCACATGGTGGTGGTGCACGGCGGAGCTCTGGCCGAGGTCCAGTGCTCGTGGCCAAGGCGCTGCGGCCGGCTAACGGTGTCTTGGTCTACGCGGCTATCCTCCAGGCATCACGACGGTGCTCTATGGCTGCGTCCTAGTCTAGCGAGGTGGCCAGGTGCACATGCGGTGGTCGCGCCATGACGGCGGCATCGTGAGCGCGGCAAGCGCGTGCACTGCTATGGCATCCATGGGCTAGGAGGAGGTCTCAGCAAAGGAACTCAACGAGTGGTGCTGGCGGTGTTCGGTGGTGGTGCGATGGCGAGGCACTGCCTAGTGGTGGAAGCCGCGTTGTTGGGGTAGGCGCTTAGGGCGGCGCTCTGGGCTCCGGTGATCGACGTCTCCGAGCTCCCTGCTCGCCTCCCTCTTCTAAATTTCCTTCTCAACCCTCTTCTCTCGGAGTGGTGCGGGCAGTTGGGCCACCGAACGGTGGCGGTGGGCTGAGGAATCCCTAGGGCGCTCTAGGCGCCGCTTTATAGCCCCAAGGTTCGAGCTTCACCCATGGCGGACAGGGCGGACGGCAGGCGATGCGCCGATTGCATCGGATGGTATCGCGGGCGCGGGTAGTTGGCGCAGGGGTTGCGTGGGCGCGGCGCCAAGGGAACAGGGCCCGGTGATTTGCGTGACCCCGGGCCCACGCCTATCGCTTTGGTCAGGACTCGGTCGGGAGGAGATGTCGGCGTGGGGAGGAAGAAGGCACTATGCCGGGAGTGGCTGACGCGTGGGGTCCGGGTGGCAGCGGCAGCAGGTGGGGCAGATGGGCGCGCGGGCGTGAGCGGCGTGCTAGGCTAGCTTGCTGGGCCGGTCGTTCAGTCGCGCGAGTTGGGCCAGCCTGCGCATGATGCAGGGCTGGTTTGCGGGCCGAGCAGACCGAGCCGGCTGCGAGGCTTTCTTCTTTTCTTTTCTTTTTCTATTTTATTTTTCTTCTTCTTTGTTTGAATTCAAATTTGATTTGGAGTTTGAATTCAAATCTGGTGTACCTTATTCATTGGATTTTTAGATATGAGGCCCACAACACTCTTTTATATATATTAGGAACTTTATTTAGCTATTTTGTTTAACAAAAATAGTGGTAGTTTTGTTATACAACAATAGAAATGGTTTTCATTTTAAGCATTTATTCTTTGGTTTGATTAATAATTACTTTGTGGTTTATTACTTTAAAGAAGTTGTAAAGCAATTGGAAATCCTAATCACAAATTGAGTTGACAATGTATGCATTACTTTATTTTTTAGAATTTAAATAAACATAATTAACAAATGACATGCTATGCTCATGAAATTGTCTAGTTGGGTTACAACTAATGAAAAACCTAGGGTTGGCTCCTTCAGTTGTCACTCAACATTGCATGGGGTTAGAAACAAAAATTTTGTAGTTGTGATTTTTGGTGTGTGGATTTTTGGGTTGTTACAGACAATATGCACAAGTGCTCAAGTGGTGGCTTGCTCTCTTTTTCAAATTCTCTCTTAGCCCATAAATAGATTTTGAGATTTGGATCACACACTCACTAAGAGAGGGTTTAGGAGAGTTGGCAAGGCTAAAAAACATGTATGTGTATCAACAGAATCAGTAGCCTATAAAGATGGAGGCTTGGAGGTATTTATAGCCACCTTGGAAAAACTAAGTGCTAACCTAGTTTATCAAAGTGATCATGAGATAGGTAGCACATTTCAAGTGGTGAAGCAAATGAAGATCATGACATGATGATGGTGATGCCATGGTGATGATCAAGTGCTTGGACTTGAAAAGAAGAAAGAAAAAAACAAAAGGCTTAAGGCAAAGATATAAGTAGTAGGTGAAAGGACCTAGGATGCCGCCTAGAGGGGGTAAATAGACGTTTCTAAAAATTAATACCTTTAAATACGGAAACGATTAGTAAGGAGAGTTTCCAAAATGAAAACTCTAAATTAAGAGTAGTACCATCCCTCACAAGTTAGCCACAGAGTAAACAAGGTATAAAGAATATATATAGAAGCTACAACCCTGCAAAACAAAGTTAGAACAGAGAACAAATATATTCTGCACAGACAGGAAATACCGGACGTGTTCGGTATGCACGGTTTCTGCAGAGCAGCCCCAAACTTGCTCCTTTCAATTTCTATCTTCAAACCAAACTGCAGGTATATACTAGACATGACAATATACATAGAGAACCTACACAAGAGCTAGAGCAACACAAATATCGAATGAAATACGAATTGAGACACAAGATTTGTTTTACCGAAGTTCAGACTCATTCGAGTCCTACTCTCCGTTGAGGGGGCTACGAGCAACCCAGCGAAGATTAGCCCTAGAGGGTACCATGAAGGTCACTCTAGCCAGAGTCTTTTCCAACTCCTTTTCCTCCTTCCACTAGTTGATTCCGAGGCAGCAAAATCGACCGTTACAAACTTTTCGAGGCACACCATAATCTCTCGGGTGCTCTCCGGTGACGCCTAGCCATCTAGGACCGAAGAGTAACAAATGCAAATCACGAGATTAACAATATTCACAAGTGCTCAAGTGGTTGGATGACTCTCTTTTTGAATTTCTCTCAACCCACTAATTGATTTGGCAATTTGGATCACACACTCACTAAAAGAGGGTTTGGGAGAGTTGGCAAGGCTAAAAAATATATATGTGTATCAGCGAAATCAGCTGCCCCCAAAGATGGGGGCTTGGGGGTATTTATAGCCCCCATGGAAAAACTAGTCGTTTTATAGCCATTGCCATACCGCATACCGGACACGTCCAGTATGACTTACACTGCTCCAATGGTAACAGAGTTACAGTAACGATGTGAGGTGTCAAAACTGCCGATGATTGCCGGAACTTCCGACAGTCAGAACTCCCAACTTACGTTGGAACTCTTGACCCTCAACACATTTGAAAACTATGGTAACTGAGTTAAAGTATGTGAGGTGTCAGAACTTTCGACTCATGCCAGAACTTCCGACCGTCGGAACTCCCGACTCACGTCAGAACTCCCGACCCTCAAGGCATTTGAAAACTAGTCGTTGGCTTCTGGCCGTCCATACCGGAACCGAACACATCCAGTATGACCACCACAGTGAACTCTCCAAGTTAGTTAAGCATGAGACGTCGGAACTCCCGACCATTGCCAGAACTCCCGACCGTCGGAACTCCCGACGAACCAACCCGAGAAGAATAACTTTACCATTGCTGGGCAAATACCAAACACGTCCAGTATCGCTAGATCAGCAAAACAATAGGTTAGCTCTTTTGTCTCTCAAACACTCAAAACTCACATGGGTTGGCTTGAGCACTTATGAAACATTATCTATCAACATGATGCATCCCTCTAATAGTACGATATTCCTATTAACTCAAATTTAAAAGTATAATGAATTTAAACTTTTTGAGTTGATCTCTTTCAACCGAAGCCATGTATTCCACTCTTAATCAAATGAGGGTGACAACATGTCAACTTAAATCTTTTTCACTTGATCATAGCCATATTGAGCACGTGACTTGATTCCATTCATTAAATATGAATAACTCAAAATGCATCAAGTCACTTTCAACACTTTGTCAAGTATAGATTTGATCCTCCACATTAATATGACTATCATAGCTTGATTAGTACCTCAACTAAATGCAAGTACTTTCTTCTTCACCCTAGCTAGGTTCTTCGGCCACCAAGCCGTTGCTTGCCCTTCACCCTTGCTTAGTACATCGAAGCCTTTCCTTGCTATCTTCACCATCTCAAGCCATCAAGTCACATCTTGTGTTTAATCATCCATTCATTTGTATTGTTATCTTTTTCATTTTAATTTAGCAAGCTTCAAATATGAGACCATTCCATATGCAATCCCTCATGTCTCATTAATTAATTCGTATGAGCTTGCTTTCACATAGTACATGGAAATCCCACAATAAATAAGCCTTTGTATGAATTACATTTGCATTGTTGTCTTGTGCTTGAACTAGATTGTTTATACAACAACACATCATTTTGGCTTTCATTAAGTACCTATGAGATAACCTATTATCTGTCCACACTTAGCAAACGGGTTAGACCTTTAATCACGTTGTCATTCAATCATCCAAAACCCACTAAAGTGCTAGATGCACTTTCAGTAGGAGCCATTTTGTTTCGGTGATCAAGACACTTAGTGAGTGTGATCACATTTAGGTTCGATAGCCATACTATTAAGAGGAGTGAAACTCGTATCGAAATACAGTTATCAAAGTGCCACTAGATGCTCTAACTCATTGCATATGCATTTAGGATCTAGTGGAGTGCTAAACCCTTGAAAATGATTGTGAAAATATGCTAACACATGTGCATGAGGTGATACACTTGGTGGTTGGCACATTTAGGCAAGGGTGAAGAATATAGAGTTGAAAAGGAGTTAGTCGCGCTGGTCATAGAGTGACCGGACAAGTCCGGTATGGCGACCGAACTCTAGCTTAGTGGAGTGATCGGACGCTGAGGTGTTATTGTTCAGCGTTCGGTCAATGTGAGTTTGCTCGGTTCAGGTTTGTAGAGAAGCGACCGGACGTGTCCGGTCGCCACACCGAACGCGTCTGGTGTGAACCAGCAACTCTCAGGTTTCAGCGGTATAATTGATCAGACTCTGAGAGCGTCTGGTACGGTGTGACCGGATGCGTTCGGTCGGCCCAGAGCGGCTCTAGGAGCTCTTTGGACTCGACCAAACGCTGAGTCTCCTGCGTCCAGTTTGGTGTGATCGAACGCGTCCGGTCGGCCCAGAGCAGCTCTGGGAGCTCTCTAGACTCGACGTAACACTGAGTCTCCTACGTCCGGTCGTCAACACCAGATGTGTCCAGTCATAGTTAAGTGTGGTACTCATGGCAGCAACGGCTACTTCATTTGAATGGGACATGTGGCGGTCAGGCAGCGACCGGACGTAGGCGATCGGACGTGTCCGGTTGATGCGCAGTCAGCCCAATAATTGAGCCAACGGCTCTATTATTTGAGGGTGTCTATAAATACCGTTTAGCCAGCTCTAGCTCACTCTCTTGGCCATTTGCATTGATATAGCAACCTTGTGAGCTTAGCCAAAGCCCTCCCACTCATCTCCATCATTGATTCATCATCTTTGTGAGATTGGGAGAGAATCCAAGTGCATTGCTTGAGTGTTTACATCTAGAGGCACTTGGTGTTCGTGTTTCGCTGTGGGATTCGCTTGTTACTCTTGGTGGTTGCCGCCACCTAGATGTCTTGGAGCAGCGAGGATCATCGAGCGGAGGTTAGTGATTGTCTCCGGCTCCGATCGTGGTGCTTGTGAGGGGTTCTTAACCTTTCCCCGGCGGAGAGCTAAAAGGTACTCTAATAAATTGCTTGTGGCTTGGGTGATCCTCATCTTGTGTTGGTTGTGCGGCACCCTATTGAGAGTTTGGTGGGTGATGCCAATCAGCTCGTGAAACTCCAAGTGAGTGAATCGCCACAACAAGGACTAGCTTGCCGGCAAGCAAGTAAACCTCGGTAAAAAATTATTGTCATCATTTGATTCTGAGGTGATTGGTATTCATCCTTATGATTAATTGGTTCATTCCTTGACTCGGCAGTATATCCATCTTGCTCTATCTCTTTATATTACCACAAACTAGTTGTCAAGCTCTTTAGTGTAGCTAGTCGTGAGAGCTTGTTAGTTTGGTTAGTGTGGCTCTTTAGTTAGCCTTTGAGAGCACACTAACTTAGTGTAGTTACATATACATTGTGTGGATAAAGACTATAGAAACTAGAGTTGTGGTAGGTGGCTTGTAATTTTAGTAGGCAAGCACAATACTTGCTTCGCCTCATAATTGTCTAACCGATTTGCTAAGTGTTGTTGTAGAAATTTTTAATAGGCGATTCACCCCCCCTCTAGCCATTAGGACCTTCCACTTTGAGAGCACACTAACTTGGTGTAGTGACATAGCCATTGTGTGGATAGACACTATAGAAACTAGAATTATGGTAGGTGGCTTGCATTTTAGTAGGCTAGCGCAACACTCGCTTCGCCATATATTTGTCTAACCGGTTTGCTAAGTGTTGCTGTAGAAATTTTTAATAGGCTATTCACCCCCCCCCCCTCTAGCCACTAGGACCTTTTAGAGTGTTACACTAGCCATTTGAGGAGTTGTTAGGAGGCGAGGAATGTCCATGGTAAAACTTATGAGGGGTAAACCCATCGCCGCTCGACGGGGCGGGCCTTATAGGGTGGGTTCCCTGGGATGGTTGGGCTGCTTTCAGACCTAGGTCGTATGAGAGGAAAGGTAGCCTTGTACTTGCTCCTTCAAGAAGTACGGGTGTGTGTTTGGGATTACCCAGCTGGAAGTACATCGATTGTAATCGTCGTCCTCCTCAGATATAGATACCACTTGTCATTTCACTATCACTATAGTTAATACAACTAGAATATGGAGATGATGAGGCTTCTACCGTGTAAGGAAAATGGACCCTAGGCCCATTTATTTTGGATTTTAGTGTTTGATGACTAACACAATCAAATTGGACTAATGAATTTGCAAGTAATTGTTTTGTAGTTCAATAGGGTGCAAGACATGACATGGACGAAGGCAACATGATGATCCCATGATCAACACCATAAGCAAGACCCTAGAAGCACAAGAGAAGACCCAAGATATCAAGCAAAGTCCAAGCATGAAGATAGGAACCAAGCTAGACGCAAGATCGCAAAGAAACGAGCTCCACAGAGGTTACCGGACATGGCCCTATGAGTGACCGGACGTGTCCGATCAGTTGCTCGGCAACAGTAGGCATCAGCAGTTGCGACCGAACGCTGAGCGAGGTAGTGAGCGGGCACATAGACTTCACTGTTCATCGTCACGACAATAATTCAGCGTGACTAGACGCAGTAGCTGTGGACGACCGAACGCGCCACGCAGTGGCGTCCGATCAAGTCTAGAAAGGTTCCAAAGCGGCACCAGCGCGACCGGACGTGTCTGATCGATGATGACTGGACTCGACCCAGAGTCCGATCAACATGCGCGCTCCAACGGTCAGGACGACCAGACGCGTCCGGTCAGTAGCAGAAAGCTGGGTTTCATCCTCAACGGCTACTTTCTCCATGGGGCTTATAAATAGACCCCCCCCCAACCGGCCATTTGAGATGTGGAGAGCTGATGAAACATACCGAGGGTGTTGATACACCATTTAGTGATCTCCACTTGCATGCTTAGTGATACATTCGGTGATTAGTGTAGGTGCTTTATGAAGTACTTAGGTTAGTTAGACCACTGTTTATGCGCTTGCTCTAGGTTTAGACCTAGTGTTTAGTGAGGTTTGCACACCTCTTATCACTTGGTGCTTGTGCGCACCATTGTTGTACATCGGATGGGCTTGTAGTCTTGCGAGATCACACCAACCGCGCTTGTGGTGTGGCCACCGCCGTGTACCGAAGGGAATAAGGCCCGCGGTGGTTCGGACGGAAGCTTGATAGTGAAGACGGTTGGGAGCGGTCCGGAAGAGGCTTGCTGGAAGACACCCAGAGACCCACTTGCGTGTGGGGAAGGCTCGGGACTATCCATGCAGTTACCCGACCGGGAGTTTGGCCCTTACGAGGGATTCCTTGTGAGGGGCTCCAACGAGGACTATAGGGAAGCTTGCGCGCTTCTCGATACCTCGGTAAAAATACCGGAGTCGACGACGGGAGTTTGCATATCTCTACCTTACTCTTTAGCTTCTGCATTTACATTGCAATCTTGGTTTGTGCTTTATTTTCCTAGCTTAGTGATAGGCTAGTTGATAGGTTTGGAACCTTGGTTGCATAACTCATTTTTACGGTAGAGATAGCAACACACTAGCAAAATTGTAGTTGCACATTTAGATAGTTTACTTTCCTACATAGGTTTTGACTAGGTGAAATTAGAGGCCTTAGCGAGAAGTATAATTTTAAGTTGCCTAATTCACCCCCTCTTAGGCGTCACGGTCCCATACATGCCGGATGATGAAAAATATTCTGATTGCTTACCACATGCTTGAAAGTAGTTCAGATGCTTACCTAGAATGGTTAAGGAATGAACTTGATGTGACTGCTAAAACTTTGAATATAAGGATGCACGGTTAGTAATGCTTCTCTACAAAATAACTAAACAACTATCCAAATTGCCCTTGCATATCCTTGAGAGTTGGGAGGCTACTCCTACCTAGTCGGGTAAGTCTTGCGGAGTACACTGTGTACTCAGGGTTTTATTCCCCCTGTTGCAGATAGCGGGTGGATGTTGGAGCTAACTATTGCTGTGTGTGGACACCTCCTAGTGGGCTCAGCGAGGCTCGCTTTATTGTCGCGGTTGTAGAAGTTTTATTCTAACATCTCTACTCCTGATTCAATGTTCAAAATTATTACCTTCCGCTGCTTTTGTAAAATGCTTTCTTCCGTTGCTTTTATAAAATTGCTCTGTAAAACTCTGATTTATGAAATGTTGTGATGTATGAAATGGTTAATAATGTTGTAAGCTTTATTCACTTATTTATGATCCTGATGAAAACATGGATTTTTGAGTTCTCCCGTGGGGTGTACTCGACAGACTACCGGGTTTAACTTGGTCTCTTGTGTACTTAGTGTCAAATGGCTGACAAGTGCAGTTGGGATTAGGTTAAATTGAGCGGTTCTGCCACAGATGGCTATGCTCTACGTCACTTTGGCATTTCTATCGACTCGGCTACTGCCACAGTTCCCTCACTTTCCAACTGGTTGTCTGAGCGAAACCTTATGCAAGACTTAGTCAGACATCATTTTATCAGAGCTCAGCAACGCATGAAGCGGCAGTCTGACAAGTCACGCTCTGAGCGGCAGTTCATGGTCGGTGATTGGGTATTCCTTAAACTCCAGCCGTATGTTCAGTCGTCTCTGAGCCATCGTTCCAATCAGAAGCTATCCTTCAGACTCTTTGGCCCTTACCGTGTGGTGCAGCGCATTGGTGCCGTGGCATATAAATTGGCCTTGCCCGACAGTTCTGCTATTTATCCAGTCTTTCACGTCTCTCAATTGAAGGCGTCGCATGGCACTAAACCTGTCTCTCAAGCTATCCCATCCTCTGCTATTGATTTTCAGGTTCCTCAGCGTATCCTCCAACGTCGCAGGACATCTGGAGATCATCCCATGGAACAGGTTCTTATACAATGGTCTCATATGCCTGCTTCCCTTGCGACCTGGGAACACCTGGAGGCCCTCCGTCAGCAATTCCCGTGTGATCTGGCATGGGGTCATGTCGGCTCTCAAGAGAGGGCGACTGCCGGCACTGTTGCTCATCCGGCAACAGCTCATCCTGAAGATATTGAAGCGGGCGATGTGGAAGCTGCAGCAGGCCGAGAGCCCAGAGCCCAGAGCCGTCAGAAAGAGGAAGCCCAACATTAACGTCTCCGGCCCGATGTGGACTCGCTAGATGAGAGGGTACTTAAGCTAGTAGATAGAGGGAAAGGAGGTTACGAAACTTGTGAAACCTGAATTGTATTCTGTTAAGCACTCCTCCTTCCTCCGAATTCGTTCTTCTTCTTCCTCGAGTCTCCTCCCTTCCTCTTTGATTCGTGCTTCTGCTAACATCTTGCTCGTAAGGTCTTCGAAGCGTCAAGCAAATTAGCAAAAGAACCAAACGCCCGCACTTGCTATCCTCGTTCGGCGAAGCGTAACAATGCTCAGCGACGGAACCAAGCAGGCCGTAAGTTTCTGACAGATAGGCTGCCCTTCTGCTGCGCTGAGTGCCGTGTCCCGGCCCAAGCTCGTCGGGTCACGCCGTTACCGTGCCCTGTCGGCTGTCGTCATCCATTCCCTTTCGCCAGGCGAGGAGGAAAGGCCAAGCCAAGCAGCGCAGGTGCTGCAGACAGGAGGAGGTATCGCCCGGCACCCAGACCCACTCGAAAGCACCAAACCAACTGACATCCGGCCCATGAATCACATCACTAGGCGGCCCCGTCTCGCAGTGACACTAGTGCAGACTGCAGAGGCGATAGATAAAGCTCGAGGAAGACGACCTTTGAACCAGAGGCGTACATAGCTGCACACACGGGCACAGTGAAACTGGAGAGGAAAAATCCCCCAAAATCGCGAGGAGAAATTTTGTTTTCCGAAGATGCCGAAGACCACCTCGTCGCCGTCTCCCACCATCTCCGCCATGAATCCCCTCCTCCCCTCCTCCTCCTTCCCCAAATCACCCCACCCGCCGGACCCAAACCCTAGCTCCCCGAATCCTAGCCCCTGCAGCAGCTACCTCCTCCACGCCGACGCCGACGACGAGGCGCTGATTCAAATCCCCGGGCAGAACCCTAGCCTTCTGGGCGCCTCCGCCCCCTTCGCGCTGCTGCCGTCCATCGACCCGGCTCCGCACGTCTCGTCGCAGTTCTACACCTTCAGCGCCGCCTCCTACGGGCTCATGCTGCGCTGCATCCGCGCGGGCCGCTCTGCCTCCTCCGACGAGGTCCGCGGCGCCACGTCGCTCTCGGTGCTCGCCTCCTGGCGGGCGGTCTGGAAGGACCGGAACGAGGACACCGCCTACCTCACCGCGTGGAAGCGCATCCAGGACAAGCTCGCCGCGTCGCCCGACGGCCGGCACCTTCACTTCAAGTCCAACGCTGCGCAGCGCGTCTCCCACGTCGGCATGTGGAGGGACATAGTCTCCGAGGCGCACGCCGACCCCGACCTGCTCCGGCACCTCGCGTTCAAGGACACCGTCGACCGCACCAAGCAGTCGTGGACTGTGGGGGCCAAATTCTACGGTATTCCAGAATCATTTATCCGTGTATGTGTTGCTGCATGCCCCGTTTGTAAAGCTGCGCCTGCTGGTCAACCTGATTCTGCTATATCATCTCCTGGACGTGGGAAGCGGCGGCGCAGGTTTGAATATACTGAGACATTGGATGTGCCGGCTCGAGATGTGCCTCGTAGGTTACAGCAATTGGCTGCCAAGCACAAGGTTGTCCTTTGTATAAGGCAGAAGTATATAAGGTATAAGCCCTTCATGGCTGAGGTGAAAGATTATGCGTGCCACCGTGCTGGAGTGCCGACCTCAAATAGCGGGAGTGCTGCATCCTCAGCCAGTAATTCCGAGGGTAAGAAGGCGCGGGTTCTAAAGCGAGAGCCATACCAGTCAAAGAGGTGTGGTTGTGGGTTCCGTATTCGGGCAATTGTGCCAATAGCTAATTATAATGAAAAAGACAAGACTTTTGTGTACTTGGAAGAGGGCACTGCAGTGTTCAAGCTTTACGCTGTGCACTCAGGGCATGAGCCAGGGCCACTTGATGGCAATGCACGAATTGTTCACAGGTTGGTTGGTCATAAGGGCGCTCTTGAGTTTGATCCAGACATTTATGGTGTCAGTGAGGAAGGTGATCCTACCTTTTCAGCAAAGGGGGATGAAGATGTTGATATTGATGACTCGCACCAGGCGGTCTTGCAGCAAGTACGGGAGCTGAGATCAGAAGTTCTCTTGCTAGAAGGGAAGGTGGCTAAGATGCACCCAGAATTGTTGGGGTCACTGTCCACCGAGTTGTCTGAGGTTTTGCACAGGATTAGGAAGTTTAATTTGGAGGGTAATGTCTACCAACAGGAGACATTGATGGTAGGCAATGAAGAAGTCAGGGGATGGGGGTCAGGGGATGTATCTCACCAATTAGACCAGCATGATCAAGCATTCTGCAAGGATGATGAGATGCTTGATGATGATGATACTGACTTTGGCTCAAGCCTTGGACCTATTGTCTCGTGGGATAGGATGGCAGCAGAGTGCGAGGATAGGAAGATGCTCATGGGTGATAGCCCAAAGTGTGACAAGTGGATGCTTAAGGATGATGTGGGTGACTTTGATGCGAAGAGTATTCTTAACTGTGGGGATGATGATGGTGTGGAGGATTCCAAGGTCATCAAGCCATTGATGCATGATGACACCATGGTAACTGACCCAAGTTTGGTAGGTATTCATGTAGAGGGATTTTACACTGGACCAAAATGGTATGATTCACCAGGTTTGGATTCCAGTGTTGATGGTGGGGATAGCAGTTTTAGGCATGGTGGAATCGTGTGAGTTGTGATAACCTGATACCTGGAAGATCCTGTAAATTCTGTATACTAGATGTATTTAGCTCACACCAGTTTGATGAAGTGTCTTTAGGTGGAGCTTCAGTCAAAGTAACCTGTCTGCCCTGATATATACAGGCTGCATTATCAAAGCAACTTTTGTTTTAACTTGTATATAGTCCCTGTATTGGTTATCTGCTTGCTTCAATACATTAAAGCTATGGTTCTGTTGGGGCGTGCCTTAATATTTTGTGGAGTTACTCTCTGTGTGTGGACCTGCGTGCGAGTTTAGCAACAGTTTAGTCACAAATATATGTTAGTTTCCTCATTCCTTCACAAGGCTGTATTAGTCTTGTTCTCACTCTGTTGCATCTGTTTTAAGAAGTGTCTATGCTTAATTATACATTTTCGGACCTGTTCTTCTTGGGTACAATGATTTAGAAACTTGTGTGTTTTTATTTATCTCTACCCTCTGAATTTTAAAAAAATTATATATGAGGGAAATGATATGGTATTTTCTGTTGTGCATCTGCAGACATTTGTAGCTTAATGATTCATCCATAAATAGACATTGCTTCCTTCTGTGCCTATTGTTATTGACTGGTTGGTTTGCGCCATGACAATAATGCTTCCCATGTTGGGGTTACATGAAACATGATATCCTAGGAAGTGCAGAGTTAGTGTTTTGAATACATTATAAAGATTTCATGTTCCTTTATCCAAGCCCCAGGACCTCTCCATGTCACATATAGTACTGCTCCTCTGTTCCAAATTGTAGGTTGTTTTAATATTGTCCTAAACTTTTCTAACTTTGACCATGTTTATAGAAAAATATGTTGACATCTGCAATACCAAATAAAAGCACTATCAAAATGTATTTCATGGTGAATTAAACAAAACTAACTTGAGGTTATAGAAGTTGGTGCATTTTTCTATAAATTTGGTCAAAGTTAAGGAAGTTTAACTTATTATACTACCAAACTAAAATGACTTACAGTTCGGAACAGAAGGTTACTGTCTTTACAAGGTTTATTGTAAGTTACAGTCAACAGTGTTGTTCATACTCATTTTTTATGGAATGAGTCTGTGCTCATTAAAGCAAACAAGAGTGGCATATGCTTCAGTAACATTTACACTTTTCTTGTTTCTGTATTTAGTTCATTGTGTTGCTCTCTGATCAATGTTTCAGCTGAGATTTTCTAGCAATTTCGACTTTGGATAAATGTTTCAATGTTTGCAGTTTAAGTTATTCCCTCCATTCCAAATTATAAGACGTTTTGGCTTTTCTAGATACATAACTTTTGCTATGCACTTAGATATACACTATGTCTAGATACATAGTTAAAGCCATGAATCTAGAAAAGACAAAACGTCTTATAATTTGGAATGAAGGGAGTACATTGGATATTTCACTCTAAAAATCTCAAGTGGGATTGAGACCCACATGTAAGTTGTGGGCCTAGGGCATGTTTCTAGACTGTGTTTATAATGACATTTTTTCCAATTGTCACATAATTTGCTGTTTTGAAATGTGATGGTATAACAAAAGATACGTAAATGTTTGATTCAGAACCTTGGAGAATTAACAATAGAGGAATGGCAATCTGCATAACTTTTGTATTTTCTGCTGTTCAAGGTTATTTCATTCTGCATTTCTGTATTTCGTAAAGTAGAAGTTTTTATCTTGGCAAGCATATACACAGTACATTGAAGAGGATGACTTCGCCCCCCCCCCCCCCCCCCCCCCCCCCCGCAAAGAAAAAAAAAAGAAAAAGAGGATGACTTCATTTCCTTAGTCTGATTGCATTACACCATTTCCTTTGCTACTACATGTTTATTGTTGCTGGTGAATTTACAATATTAATGAACTATAAGTAACCAACCATTTTTCATGACCTTCGGCATATAGGTTCATCAGCAATGTTTGCGATGTGCAGCCTTTCAGCAAGGTTATTGTCAAGCACTGACATCAGATGTTATACCACCAGTTCAAGGTTAGGAGAACCCAGATTCGGTCTTCTCTTTACATTTGATATATCATTATTCAGGGGCTATATTGTTAAGTTAGCAGGTTTGGAACTAGTGTTCATGCTTTGCATGTGCCAAATTTCAGCTAAAAAGCAAGCAAACCAAGGCTACAATGGAACTAGTGTTGTCTGGTTAATCAGCCAAGTATGATATAGTCTCGTGATCCCTGCAATTCCTTTTTTTTTTTTTAAATCTTGTAGGATTCAACTAGATCTATGATTTTCAGGGAGGAAATTCATAACCATACTTTACATTCATTCCTGAACTGATTGAAGCACTCTGTTGAGGAGAGCCAAGATTAAGATGCTAAATATATCTGGAGGGAAATTAAGTGAGAAAGGGAATTAAGTTTTTTTTCCTGCATTTTTGTGATCTAGTCCCCTTTTCAAGATTCTACAACAAGCCCAACTTATGAGACTTTTGATGGAAACTCCTTCCGAATTTGCTTAAGTTGCATACACATTGAGGATTTTGTTGGATAGCAGTTGATTAAAAAAACAGCACTGGCTCGAATGTAATCAGGGGTCAGGATTGCATTCTATTCTTAGCTACTTACTGTCGGTGTTTCGGAACCGGGGGTCCCTCAACCAACGAGTGAATTTGTGCTGCGTGCCCCTAATCCCGGATGGTGATGCAAAGAGACACAAGGTTTATACTGGTTCGGGCAATCGAGGCCCTACGTCCAGTCTGAGAGATCGATCTTGTATTCCTTGCACCGGAGTGCTCGTAGTAGGGGGTTACAAGCTAGGTGAGAGAGGGGGTTAGCCCCAGATCTCGGCGAGGGTGGTGCGGGCTGTTTGAGACGTTGTTCTCAAACAGCGTAGAAGTGTGTAGTTCTATCGGTGTGTTCGTTTTTTCTGCCCGTTCCTCCCTACAAATGGCACCGGCTACCTCCTTTTATAGCCACAAGGAGGAAGCCAGAAGTACATGACAAGTTTACTATTTGCTGACGTGTTCTGCTCCCCGGAGCAGCGCGGCGTCGTGGGAGTTCCCGTCGGTGTCTAGTCGGTATGGCCTCCAGGCTGGCGACCTGCTGCGCTCCTGTACATTTGTTGACTTGGTGAAGTGCCGAGGCCTGGGGACTCCTGTGGTCAGTTGTGCCGAGGCCGAGACCCGCCGTGCCGAGGCTTGCTGTGCCGAGGCCCTTGCAGACGGCAATGTGGGGTCTTGGCGGCCATCGTCGTAGTTGATTTAGGCGGAATCAGCGCGGAACGTGCGTCTACAGGGATGGTAAAAAGGTGATTTGACCGTTGTCCCGTCGCTCCTGTTGCGGTACGCTGCCGATCGTGGCTTACGTAGTGGGCGCGGTTGGACGCATTGATTGGATGCGACAGCTTGCCAGAGCGGCTTTTGAGGCGGAGGCGACGAGGTTGCGGGACGAGCCCAGCCTCGGACGAGGCGGAGCGTGGCCAGCTCGCCTGAGGCCCTATCGGGAGTCTCGGGCGAGGCGGATCTCGGTCAGTTCGCTGGTCCCGAGGTCACAGGAACCCAGTTCTGACTTCCCGTGTTGTGTTCGTCCTTGGTGCAGGAGTTTAGGCAGCACAGTAGCCGGTAACCCCTGCACAGTCCCATCGTGTGGGGGTATTAACCCCTATACCCTTACGGCTAAGCTTGGGCTGGCCCGGTTCGATGGGTTCAGTCCACCCGAAAGATGACGTGCGGCCCAGTTAACTTGATCGGAGTCCCGCACAAGGAATCAAGACGGATTTGGCGACCAAGCAGGATCCTGGTCGGTTAGAATAGGAATCCTTATCCGGCCAGATATGGCAATTGTAACTGACTAGGATTAGTTTCCAGATCTGTAACCCTGCCCCCCGGACTATATAAGGCGGGCAGGGGACCCCTCTAAAAAATATCTCTCATTGACATACAGCAATATAAATCAGACGCAGGACGTAGGTATTACGCCTTCTTGGCGGCCGAACCTGGATAAAACCTCGTGTCTGTCTTGCGTCACCGTCTTGTTTGGGGCTTGCGCATCTGTCTGCCGATAATCTACTACCTTGGGCATACCCCTAGGTAGACTGCCGACCATATTTCGTCGACAGTGGCGCGCCAGGTAGGGGGTGTGCGTACTGCTCTCCAAGCAAACAAGATGGTCATCATCTCCGGCTCCATGGCCACGCCCAGCGGCCTCACGTTCACCGTCGGCCAGATCACCTGGACCACCAGCTCCGACGACTCCATCGCCATGGCCACGGGGGAGGCATGGATTCAGCCTGCGCCGACGACTACTTCACCTGCATCGGCTACGGCTCCGACCACGGTGAACACGGCTCCGACCACGGTGAACACGGCTCCGACCACGGTGAACACGGCTCCGACCACGATGGACCTGGCTCCGACCACGGGACATCTGGCTCCGACCACGCCTACAGCCACGCCAACAACCCGTCACCCGCTTCTCCGCTACAGAGGGAAGCAGATCGACAACACCGACCTGCTCGATTCCGTTGATCGGGTCGGCATCCAACTCGCTGAAACCCTGGCTCTGGTGAGTACGATTCAAACCCAACCTAACGAGCAGGTAACAGCCCTCCACGACAGATCTATCCGACCAGCTCGGACCAGTCGTCCTGTGCGATTTGGAACAGATCTTGTGGTCGTATCAACTCCTGAGGGGCGTTTCGCTCATCGCCGGTCAGACATCGCGACGGGTCTCCGACTCTGCGAGTACGAAGCCCTGACGGAGAACCACCAGGTCCAGCCCTACGGCCTGCAAAACGCTGCCTCCAGCTACGCGTACAACCTGCGACACCGCTCGGATCTGTGTCCTGTACACCGATCTCGGCCGAAGCCATGCAACATCGTCAACATGGTCCGGATCGAAGATTATCGAGAAGGATCCGTCCACACAGTCTGAGAAGGTGACTCCAGCTCCTCGTCCGGCATCGCGTCCAACGCATCTGTCCACACCGAGCTTCAGCGTCACGAAGATGAAGGCGCCCAATACGACCTGGATCTACCAGACCACGCCCCGGGTTTTCCCGAATTTCCGTCTTTCCCGCCAAGACGAGGGGATTTGATCCATGTTGTCAGCAACGACGAGCCGCCAGCAGTTGGCGAAACAGAACAAGAAAAGACCGCACGCGAAGCACGCAATATTAACCGGTTTAATCGCCGGCAAATCGAAGCTGAAGCAGACCAAGAGGCACGACGCATAAGGGTCCAACCGCGCGACCTCAACAATGCTTTCGACAGGGTGGGGGATAAACAAGTCTTCAAGACCCCAAGCGCCAACGTAGCCGTCGCCATGACGACGATGCAGCGGCTGCCCAACACTCCCGAGACTCAAGTAATCCGTGATGACATACAAGCTTATCTGACGGCTGCTATGGCTCAGACCGCAGAGATGAACCAAGCCCGGGCTCCATCCGTTTCTGTCGAATCAAGCCACAGCCGCCAATACTCAAGTCGCTCACAGCCACTCAACCTACGTGGCTCGCGCAATAACGACCCATCGGACAACCGTCAAGGCGGGAACGGTGGTCGTGATGGTGGTCGGGACGACAACCGCCGCCGGGAGGATAACCGCCACGACGTTCGAGGCGACAACCGCCGAGATAACCGCGACAATCGCCGTGATAACCACGGTCGCAGCGCTAATCCAGGTGGCAATCGAGATCGCCGCGATGGCAATAACGATCTCCGCCATTACCTCGGTGGACGTGATTTGCGTGCTCGCATCAACCAGAGAGCCGACGATCGTGCATCCCACGAAAGCTATCGCCGTATGGAGTACGACACCGTCCACGGTCCGCCGGGTCTGAAGCAGTTCACTCCACACCTGTGCCAAGTCATATGGCCCAAGAATTTCAAGCTCGAGAAGCTTTAGAAGTACGACGGCAAAGAAAACCCCGAATTATGGGTCATGCTCTATGAAACCGCGTGCCGGTCAGCCATGGCTGACGAGCACGTTATGTCTAACTACTTCCCAGTCGCCGTTGGTCATGCAGGTCACCAATGGCTAGTTAGCTTGCCGGCAAACTCTTTTGACTCTTGGCAGGAACTCAAGCAGGCCTTCATCGACAATTTCATCGCTACTTGTGAACAACCCGGCAACAAGTACGATCTGCAACGGATCCGAGATCGGAAAGACGAACCACTGCGCGAGTACGTTCGGCGTTTCTCGGAGATGCGCATCAAGGTCCCATCAATATCCGACAACGAAGCAATCGAGGCTTTCGTCACCGGCCTCCGCTTCCACGACGCCCTGAGAGACAAGCTCCTCCGGAAAAGACCTGAGTCAGTCACAGCGCTCTTGGCCACCGCTAAGAAATACGCGGACGCTGACGACGCTAAAAAGATAATCGTCGAAGAAGAAGCAAGGGTCCCACGCTCCGACCACCCCCCACACCGCGATGATTACCGCGGCAATCGTGGTCGGAACGACAATTTTGACCGCCGCAACCAGCGTAACGACTCCCGCGACCTCCGTGATCAACGTAATCAGCGGCGCAACCGCCGTGACGATTACAGAAGCAAGCGTGCTCGGGAAGATGATGGCGAGGTCAATACTGTGAAAAAGGGCGAAGGACGTCGTAACTACGAGGACGATTACGCCAAGGCATTGAAGGGCCCCTGCCAGCTCCATCCCAAGTCGAACCATACCATGGAGAATTGTCGCGTCCTCAAGACTATCTACACGCGCCAACAGGCTCCGGATACGTCCGACAAGCCTACTGACGTGAGGGAACAGCGCAACGAGGACAACGACGACGACGATGCAGATCCTCGTCATAAATACGTCAAGCCGACGGATCGCGTGCACACCATCATCGGCGGCAAGGTGTCCATCGAGACCAAACGAGAACGCAAGCTGCTCGCCCGCGCCTGCTTGAACGTGGCAAAGAACGACAACCTTCTTACCGATCCGCGGCTTCCTCCGTGGTCTCACCGTGAAATCTACTTCAGCAGAAAGGACCAATGGGCCGCCATACCCGAGCCAGGGCGTTTTCCCCTGGTCCTCGATCCTTGTATCAACAAGGTTCAGTTCGACAGGGTACTAATCGACGGCGGCAGCTCCATTGATATACTGTTCAAGAACAGCCTGCCCGCTCTGAAAATAGCCCAGGCGGACCTGAAGCCGTACGAGGCACAGTTCTGGGGCGTTCTCCCCGGACAGAGCTCCACACCTCTCGGGCAGATCACGCTACCTGTGCAGTTTGGGACTCCGGACCACTTCCGCACCGACTACGTCAACTTCGTGGTCGCTGATTTCGACGGCACCTACCATGCTATTCTTGGTCGACCGTCGCTCACCAAGTTCATGGCCATACCTCATTACAGGTATCTGGTGCTCAAGATGCCTACTGAGAAAGGAGTTTTAACCCTCAGGGGCAACGTATACGCAGCTTACACCTGCGAGGACGACAGCTTCAAAATAGCAGAGGCCCACGACCTCTCTATTCGCATGGCCGAGACCATTCTCGACGCTAAGAAGACCACGGCCGACCACTTGGAGATCCCAGAGCTCGAGGCTCAGCGCAAGAACATCAGGTGCAAGGAGCACAAGACGATCCAGCTGGTCGAGGGTGATCCCAGCAAAACGGCCCTCATCGGGGCCGACCTGGATCCCAAATAGGAAGACGCGCTCGTCAGGTTCTTGAGGGGCAACGTGGATGTGTTTGCATGGAAACCTTCCGACATGCCCGGTGTACCTCGGGACTTGATTGAGCACTCCTTGAATGTCAACAGCAAAGCCAAACCAATCAAGCAGAAGCTACGACGGTTCGCTCGCGACAAAAAGGAGGCGATTAGGGTAGAAGTTACACGGCTTTTGGCAGCTGGATTTATCAAAGAAGTGTATCATCCGGAATGGTTAGCCAACCCGGTTCTTGTACGCAAAAAGAATAATGAATGGAGAATGTGCGTTGATTACACTGATCTCAACAAACACTGCCCTAAGGACCCCTTTGGCTTACCTCGCATAGACGAGGTCGTAGATTCAACCGCCGGTTGCGAGCTGCTTTCCTTTCTCGATTGCTACTCTGGTTATCACCAGATCGCTCTCAAAAAGGACGACCAGATCAAGACATCTTTCATCACGCCTTTCGGCGCCTACTGCTACACGACCATGTCGTTCGGGCTCAAAAACGCCGGTGCTACCTACCAACGCGCTATACAGGCCTGCCTCAACGACGAGATAAAAGACGGCCTCGTCGAGGCTTACGTTGACGATGTAGTTGTCAAAACCAAGGAAGCACATACCCTTGTTGACAATCTAGAACGCGCCTTCGCAGCCCTTAATACGTTCCAATGGAAATTAAACCCAAAGAAGTGCATCTTTGGTGTCCCTTCTGGCATATTGCTCGGCAACGTCGTCAGTTATGACGGCATACGCCCTAACCCGGAGAAAGTCAAAGCTGTCTTAGACATGAAGCCCCCAAAAAAGGTGAAGGATGTCCAGAAGCTCACCGGCTGCATGGCTGCTCTAAGCCATTTCATATCAAGATTAGGAGAAAAAGGACTACCGTTCTTCAAGCTGCTCAAAGCGTCCGAGAAGTTCGAGTGGTCGGAGGAAGCAGACGCTGCCTTCATGCAGCTGAAACAATACCTCACGTCACCTCCGGTACTTACTGCTCCCAGAGAAGACGAAACTCTCCTACTTTACATTGCGGCAACCGATCGGGTGGTTTCCACTACACTGGTGGTCGAGCGTGACGAGCCGGGCCACGCCTACAAGGTACAGCGGCCAATTTATTTCATTAGTGAGGTACTCAACGAATCCAAGACCAGGTACCCACAGATTCAGAAACTGCTCTACGCCATACTGATAACATCCCGAAAGTTGAGACATTACTTCGACGGATATCGTGTGGTGGTCATGACCGAGTATCCTTTGGGGGACATTATTCGCAATAAGGACGCGAACGGGCGCATCGTCAAATGGGCAATGGAGCTATGCCCCCTTTCCTTGGAATTTGCAAGCCGTACTACAATCAAGTCTCAGGCACTCGTCGATTTCATCGTCGAGTGGACAGACTTAAGCACTCCCACCTCTCCGGGATCCGACGAATGTTGGACGATGTACTTCGACGGTTCTCTCAACATCGACGGTGCGGGAGCAGGAGTTCTTTTCGTATCACCATCCAAGGAAAAGCTCCGGTACGTCCTCAGGATTTATTTCCCAGCATCTAATAATGCAGCCGAGTATGAAGCATGCCTGCATGGTCTACGCATTGTGGTTGAGCTTGGAGTTAAACGTCTCTATGTCTACGGAGATTCGGCTCTGGTCATCAACCAACTCAACAAGGACTGGGACACGACCAGTGAAAAGATGGACGCATATTGCAAATCGATAAGAAAGCTGGAAGGCAGGTTCTATGGCATCGAGTACATACACGTGGTCCGGGACAAGAACCAGGTAGCAGATGCGTTGTCAAAGTTAGGATCATCCCGAGCCAAAATCCCACATGGCGTATTCGTCCAAGACCTGCTCACGCCCTCCATTGAAGACGAAGATTCAACGACCGACAAAGTCTCAGACCAGCAATTAGTGGCTACGGTTCCAGCGCCGAGCACAACCGAGCCGCTTCCGACCACTCATGAGCCAGACTGGAGAACACCTTTCATCAAGTACTTAACAGACGGTAGCGGTTATATCGATCGAACAGAAAATGAACGCCTGATGCGTCGTAGTAAGCAGTATCTGCTCGTCGATGGCAAGTTATGGCGCAAAAACGCTAAGGAGGAAATTTTGATGAGGTGTATAACCCAGGAGGAAGGCAAGCATCTCCTAGACCAAATCCACTCTGGCTCCTGCGGCAACCACGTGGCATCAAGAACACTGGTCGGTAAGGCTTTCCGAGCAGGGTTCTATTGGCCGTCAGCAGTGGCCGACGCAGAGAAGCTAGTCCGCCGCTGTGAAGGTTGTCAGTTCTTCTCCAAGAGAATCCATGTACCGGCACACGAGATCCAGACGATTCCAGCCTCTTGGCCCTTCGCATGCTGGGGACTGGACATGATCGGGCCTTTCAAACCAGCCCCTGGGAAATTTACATGCGTCTTCGTGCTAATTGATAAGTTTTCTAAGTGGATAGAATACATGCCTCTGGTACAGGCATCCTCAGAGAAAGCCGTCACATTCCTCGACCAGGTCATCCACCGTTTCGGCGTGCCCAACAGCATCATTACTGATCTGGGTACTCAGTTCACCGGGAACGCTTTTTGGGACTTCTGCGATGAAAGGAGCATAGTTGTAAAATACGTCTCGGTGGCGCATCCTAGAGCTAATGGACAAGTCGAGCGGGCAAATGGCATGATCTTGGACGCATTGAAAAAGAGGATGTACAGAGAAAACGATAAAGCTCCTGGAAGATGGCTCAAGGAGTTACCAGCCGTTGTCTGGGGCCTCCGAACTCAGCCCAGTCGTAACACTGGCGTCTCACCATACTTTATGGTTTACGGCGCTGAAGCAGTCCTCCCACCAGATATAGCTTTCCGATCAGCACAGGTAGAGAACTTCGACGAAGGCAAGGTCGACGAAGTATGGGAGCTAGAAGTCAACAGCGCAGAAGAGAAAAGGCTTGATTCTTGCGTACGCACGGCCAAGTACCTTGCTGTTTTGCGCAGGTACTACAACAAGAACGTTAAAGAGCGTTTCTTCGTGGTCGGGGACTTAGTCTTGAAGTGGAAGACGAACCAGGCTGGTGTCCACAAACTCGCAACCCCATGGGAGGGACCCTTCATGATCAAGGAAGTCACACGTCCAACGTCTTACAGGTTAGCTCATCTAGACGGCACGGACGTACCGAACTCATGGCACATCGACAAGCTTAGACGCTTCTATGCTTAACTACTGAGATATGTACTCTACTTGTATTTTCGATTTACTTTAGCAACTATGATTTCTCCGACCACTCTAATGTGTCACTCCAAATTTTATGGTTATTCTAACTTAAGCCAGTACAAGCCGACCACCACTCCTTCTACGGTTTTCGGAGCAGGTCCTGTCTCCGGTTCCTCCCAACACGTGCACGGGATCCGCTCTCTACGTTGCGGGTGATCGGCAGGTCCCCCCTAGTTTGGCTTGTCTGCGTTCACGTGTGCACAGGTCATAGTACCTCATACTCCGACCACATGCCAGACTAGGGCCGCACAAACTTTTCAGGATGACGTGTCGAGCAAAACGGTACAACTAAACAGAACGTTAACACGTTCCCACTTAGTTACACCAACACAGAATTTCAAGCTTAAAGTACGTTTTGTATAAAACAAACAAGCTTATAATGATATACAGTTACGTTATTACAAGCTTGCCTGAAAAGGCTCAAGTTTACAATAACACAACTATGTCCTCCTTCTACAGCTTTAAGCCTATTACATTAGCTGGTCGGGGCGCATGGCATTTACTGCTCGCCGCCTCTGATACCCTACTCGAGTCTCGGGGACTCCGGGGCTAGTCAAGCTGAAGGGGATGGCCCCGCCGGTGCCTGGCTGGTCGAGACCGCAGGCTTCGTTGGTTGGCTTGTAGCTGATGGCATTTCCAGCTGGCTTGTCGATGGCATACCCTGCACAGGTGCTGTCCCACCTCCGCACAGGTTAATATCGCCAATTATCTTTGACGACAAGTCCAGCTGGGCCGTCCGAAGCTCTTCGGCCTGGTCTGGGTCTATCTCCTTCGGGTACCCAGCCTCCAAGCGTTTGAGATCGATCAGGGGGTAGTGAGCACGCACCATGCTTAGCACATGGGCACCCGTGTACTCACCCGCCTCCTTCACGAAATCTTGGAACCATCCCCATGCCTGCTTGCATCTCTCGACCAGTCCGAGCTGAGGTGTCCTTAGCTCTTCCTCTGTGAGCGCCGGGTCGATAAGGTTGAGGACGGGCACAATGCCAGTTGCCATTTCTTGGCACCGCTTGCTCCACGTGTCCCGCTCCTCGGAGGCCTTAAGGCATTGTGCTTTCCAGTCGTCGCGCTCCTTGATCACGGCCTCAAGGTGCCTCTTGGCATTGACTTTCAAAACTGAAAACAGTACAAGACATCAAACGTGATGACACGACAAAGCGATGCGGGCAATTGAACGAGAAAGGTGGTCTGGAGTGCTTACTTTTCAGGTCGTCCTTCATTTTGTTAGTGTGGTCTTGGAGTTCCGACTGGCGGCGTGCCAGTTTCTCGTTGTCCTCCTTCAGGCGACCACATTCTGCAAGCGCGCGGCTGTTCTCCCCCTGGAGGCGGGTCACTTCAGCTTCTAAACCTGCATTACAGCTATTACTGTCAAGAACAAAACAACACAAGTCCAGCACTTGCTATGATACGGTGAACACTTACCTGTTTTCTCCTGCTCTTTGTTTTTGAGCTGGCCGACCAGGTTTTGGTTCTGTGCTTCTTGGTTTGTCCTCTCCTGGTCGGTGGCTTCCAGTTGGCGCTGTAGGCGTTCAACTTCAGCCGTCAGCTCCTTATTAGTCTTCATGATTACTTCTATCTGGTCGAAGCACCTTTTTCGGTACCTTGCAGTTTTCATCACGTCCTGCATACAGACAAGCTACGTCAGACAGTTCGACTACACAACAGGGTCAAGGGCTAAAGCCAAGTATACCTGGACTTCAGTCACCAGGCGTTTGGCCGCCCGTTCAACTCTCAAGGTTTCCTCGACCTCTGGGATCTCGTGCATGACCCATTCGTCGTTCCGATAGCGCGACACATATACATGTTGTCGTCTATCTTGGGGACGGCCCAGGACTTCTTCCACTTCATCCTCTTCAGCCTCCTGTTCGGGAGGCGGCAGTGGTCCGGAATTCGCAGACTCCACGATCACCAGGGCTTTCCCACGAGCCGTCGCGTCGGCACCTTTGTTCTGGTCAACTTCTGGCTGCTGCCCCTCGGCTAGATCCAGCTCCCGTGGCGCTGTGGTATCCGCCTCAGCAGGGTTTGTACTTGGAGCACTTGTATTCTGCTCGGGGACTGGCGTCTGGTCGTCCGCCTGCTGAGTCCCAGGCGGAGTCCCTACCATGGGCTCCTCCACGGCTGGTTGCTGAGCAGTTTGTCCCGCCATTGTCGGAGAGGGCGTTCCGCACCCAGTTAGCTGGTCGGGGCTTTCGGTGGACGCCGATCTAATACGTTCAGAGACAAATTCAGAAGATAATAGCATCCAATGCAAAATGCAAAGCTTACATCAAGAGTATAGATACTTACAGTTTTGATTTGCGGAAGGATGTGAGGAAGGAACGTCTCCTCGACCGCCTCTGCTCCGCTTGCTCGGCAGTTTCCACCGGGACTGGTTCAACCTCCGGTACGGGCGTCGGAGCTTGATGCGGCATGTTCTCTTCGTTCGTGCTCTGTGTTGCAGTGGTCGGTGCTGTGACCACTGCTGGCACAGAGGAGCCACCCTGCTCTAACGGTCCCACCTGCCTTCTCCTTTTTTGGGGGACGAGCCGGAAGATGTCCGCATCCTCTGCTTCGTCGTCCGATGGGGGGAAGATGGCTTGACGTCGTTTGCTGGCAGCCGGACGCTTGCCAGCGGCTCTGGTCGAGGCGTCCTCTATGGTCTCAAGTACCGCCCAGTGAACGCCGTCGGTTCTGGCGCTGGTCTGGGCGGTTGGTCCAGTAGCTTGCGGCCATTCTACACCGGGGGGAGGCGACACAAACACTCCTGCCCGGTCACGGCCATTACACTGAGACACACAATGAAGGAAAAGACAGTTATTTCTCGATGCAACATGACTGCACAGTTAAAAGGAGGCGTCATTTACCTTTGGGGGAGGGCGAGCCAGCTTGAAGGCGTGCTCAATGGCTTTCAGTGCAACGTAATTGGGATCGGCCAGGTTGAACAGCTCTCCAATCCTGGCCTTGATCTCCATCTTGTCGAGCGGCTCCTTTCTGGTCCTCGTCGGATCAGCGCCTTCTTGGTACTCGAAGCCAGGGTGAATCCTTTTCTGGCAAGGCTGAATTCTTCGGCTGATGAAGTTGCCGACAACGCTCGGGCCATCAAGCCTTCCCCACGGGATCATCCCGAGCAGTTCGTCGATCTGCTCCAAGTTCTCGGGCCTCTCCGACCAGCTGCTTTTCTTCTCTGGAATCAAGCCCACATCGCACAGAGTGATGGTGTTCGGCTCTTCACGGATGTAGAACCACTTCTTGTACCACTCGTCCAATGAGGTGTTCCAGGGGCAGTGCAGGTATTGAGCCTTCATGCCGTCGCGCAGGTTCAGGTAAACGCCTCCGGCGATCTTCGAGCCACCGCTCCCTTTCTTCCGAAGACAGAATAGGTGGCGAAAGAGGTCGAAATGGGGCTGGAAGCCACCATAAGCCTCGCAGAGATGGATAAAGGTGGAAACAAGAAGAATCGAGTTGGGATGCAGATTGCAAATCCCAATCTCGTAGTACAAGCAGAGACCCTGAAGGAAAGGGTGCACTAGAATCCCAAAACCCCGTTTGAAGAAATCTTCAAAGACCACAATCTCACCTGGTTGTGGATCGGGGAAGCTTTCTCCTTCCGGTGCACGCCATCCCGCAAGTGCCTTGTTGTGGAGCACTCCCATGGCGACGAGGTCCTCGATGGTCTGCTCGTTGCTCCGCGACTTCCACCATTCTTTCGCCATGACCCCGCCTTTCTTCTGGGCGTCTCTCTTCGCCATTAGTTCGTCCTTATGAAGTGGGTCGATGCGGGAGACCGAGGGGATTGGTGATGATTTTTGGGAAATAGGGTTCGGCAGGAGGAAGAAGAAGGTTGCGGCGGCGGATGACAATGGGGAATGGTATGAGTAACTTACCAGATCTGCATTATATAAAACAAAGAGCACCGTCGTTTCGTCCGCCCGAGAATATTGGGAGTCGTGCGCACGCGCCGCAGACGGTTGTTCACACAACCTCGAAATCTGCGCCAATAAACGCGCTCCTTCGTTAAACAGTGTACGCGCCTCTTCGTTGATGGTGTAAGGGGGCCCACACTGATACACCTCAATACAGGTGTCAACCGACTGTTTGCAAAAAAAAAAAAGAAAGAAGAAGAAGAAGACGGAATGACGTATTGTATCTCTTTACTTTTTTGACCAGACGTGTCAGACTGGCCTTGGCAGAGAATAGAGAAAAGTACACAAAATAATAGTACAAGCAGCGCAAGTCAGGGTGCTGACGTGCTGGTCTGTTACTTCGCCGTACTGTGCCGTCGTGGGGCTTCAGTATGGCGTGACGCAGGACATGGCGGGCGACGTGCTGGTCACCGTGTAATGACGTCGTAGGGAACAGCGGCTCTGCAGACGCCGAGGCCGAGCCATCGTGGGGGGCTCGATGGTCATGAACCCTCAGGCTGCCGAGCCCGTGAGGCAAATTGTCGAGGCCTTGGGGGAGTTATTGGCCCTGGGTACTGATTTCGAGGCCACAGTAGCCCAGACGCGGCTCCCCATACCGCGTTGTCCTTGGTGCAGGAGTTGGCAGCACAGTGAGGCATGGGCGTTAACCTATGTGCACGGTGGTTAGTATAGTGGCGGGTAACCCCTGCCCAGTCCTGCCTCCTGTCCCATCGGCCATTCTGCTGTACTGTGCCGGGCATGCGGCTGTTGTCAGGGGCAGCAGTTGGCTGAGTTGACGCGACACGACGTTTTGCCAGAGGAACGGGAGAAGGAAGAGGTAGCGGAGTGCTGCCGAGCCCGCCACGCGCGAGATGGAGGGTCGGTGGCCCGGCCGAGGCTTTTTGGCGGGGGATCGGCCGGGACCCGTGGTGAGGGAGCCTCGGGCGAATCGGAGAATCGGCCGAGGCTCGCGGTGACGGGCCTCGGGCGAGTCGGAGAATCGGCCGAGGCCAGCAGCGTTTTGGCTGGTATCGATCTTTACGAAGTCTAAGCAATCGTTTTTTTGGGTCTTGCTTAGGGTACCCCTTCTCACGGTATCCGACAGTAGCCCCCGAGCCTTGGGGGGAGTGGAGGCGCTCCCCCTGAGGTTCTGACGAGAATTGACTCTTGATAGTTCCTGTCGGGATGGTGTTTTTGCTTTTGAGGCTTCGGTGGGTGCGCGCGAGCGCACCCGCCGGGTGTAGCCCCCGAGGCCCTGGAGGAGTGATTTCACTTCTTGAGGGGCTTTTTTCTTTTTCGAGTGAGGCGTTTTCATCGTGTTTGCCGGGCCCGTGGGTGCGAGTTCAGATCGCAGGGCCTTGACGACGCTGCGGGAAGAGCCCCTTAGCCTCCGCCTGGACCGAGAGGGCCGTCAGGGGTCCACCTGGCTTTTTGTACGACCCTCGCGCTTCCCTTTCGCTCGGAAGGAGGTTTTGTATTGCCGAGCCCCCTCGTGTGCGAGCCCAAGTCGCTGGGCCTCGGCAATGTTTTGCAGGAAGAGTCCCTTGGCCTCTGCGCGGAGCAAGAGGGCCGTCAGGGATTCTCCTGACTTTTTGTTCGACCCTCGCGCTTCCTTTTCGCTCGGAAGGAGGGGTGGAAGATGCCACGCTACCCTCGGTGGGCGCGAGCGACGGCATTTCCGGTGAGCTGTTATCGGGTAGGTCCGAGTGGAGGCCCGTACCCCGTTCGCTGGGGGTCGGCTAGCGGTCCGGAGACGCGCTCCAAGAGTACCGGAGGGTTTCTCTAGTGGGTGCCGAGGCCGTTCGCTGGGCCTCGGTGGCTCGGTGCCTCCCTACGGTGGGATCCCATTCAGAGACCTCCCCGCCGGTCTCGGACACGACACAGGGCATCCCAAGCGTTTCGCTTGCTTGGGCCTCGGCCTCGTATAGGCTCGCCCGTAGTCGTCCCTGACTCTTTTGCCCTGGGGCGGCTGTCGAAACCCCTGGGGGCCCAGCCTTCGAACCCCTGGACCGTAACGGGCTTGGTTCGCTTGTCTTTATCTCGGGTGCAGGAAGAGCCCCCGAGCCTCCGCACGGAGCGAGAGGGTGGTCAGGGGTCTTCCCGGCTTTTTTGTCCGTCTCCCTCACGTCCTTTTCGTTCGGACGGGGGGTGCTTGCCGAGCCCATTCGTGTGCGAGCCTGAGCCGCTGGGTCTCGGCAAAGTTGCAGGAGGAGCCCCCGAGTCTCTCGCACGGAGCGAGAGAGCGGTCAGAGGTCCCCCTGGCTTTTGGTTCGCCCCTCGCGCGTGAGGGTCTGTCGGCCGAGGCCCCCTCGGGTGCGATCCTAGGTCGCGGGGTCTCGGCGTCTTTTGCGGAAGGAGCTCCCTATCCTCTGCACGGAGCGAGAGGACCGTCAGGAGTTCTTCCGGCTTTTTGAACGACCCTCGCGCTTCCTTTTCGCTCGGAAGGAGGGTTTGTATTGCCGAGCCCCCTCGTGTGCGAGCCCAAGTCGCTGGGCCTCGGCAATGTTTTGCAGGAAGAGTCCCTTAGCCTCTGCGCGGAGCTAGAGGGCCGTCAGGGATTCTCCTAACTTTTTGTTCGACCCTCGCGCTTCCTTTTCGCTTGGAAGGAGGGGTGGAAGATGCCACGCTACCCTCGGTGGGCGCGAGCGACGGCATTTCCGGTGAGCTGTTATCGGGTAAGTCCGAGTGGAGGCCCGTACCCCGTTCGCTGGGGGTCGGCTAGCGGTCCGGAGACGCGCTCCAAGAGTACCGGAGGGTTTCTCTAGTGGGTGCCGAGGCCGTTCGCTGGGCCTCGGTGGCTCGGTGCCTCCCTACGGTGGGATCCCATTCAGAGAGCTCCCCGCCGGTCTCGGACACGACACAGGGCGTCCCAAGCGTTTTGCTTGCTTGGGCCTCGGCCTCGTATAGGCTCGCCCGTAGT